>NC_057809.1:90496068-90756087 GCF_018294505.1 Triticum aestivum
CCGTAGCATCAATAATCTGATCAATACGAGGGAGGGCAAAGGGATCTGCAGGGCAAGCCTTGTTCAAGTCTGTGTAATCTACACACATACGCCAAGTGCCATTTTTCTTAAGAACCAGCACCGGATTAGCCAACCACGCTGGGTGAAAGACCTCCACGATAAACCCTGTGGCCAACAACCGAGCTACCTCTTCACCAATAGCCTTGCGCCTTTCTTCATTGAAGCGGCGGAGAAACTGCCGGACCGGTTTAAACTTAGGATCAATGTTAAGTGTGTGTTCAGCGAGTTCCCTCGGTACACCTGGCATGTCAGAAGGTTTCCATGCAAAGATGTCCCGGTTCTCACGGATGAACTCGATGAGCGCGCTTTCCTATTTGGGATTCAGGTTAGCGCTGATGTTGAACTGCTTGGATGAATCACCAGGAACAAAATCAACCATCTTAGTATGTGTGGCCGATTTAAATTTCAACGCCGGATCGTGTTCCGTAGCTGGCTTTTTCAAAGAAGTCATATCTGCCGGATCAACTTTGTCTTTATAAAACTTCAGCTCCTCCGTGGCACAAACCGACTCAGCATAAGCCGCATCACCTTCCTCACATTCTAAAGCAATCTTCCTGCTCCCATGTATTGTGATGGTCCCCTTATGACCTGGCATTTTAAGCTATAGATAAACATAACACGGCCTCACCATGAACCTAGCATAAGTCGGTCGCCCAAACAAAGCGTGATACGGACTTTTGATTTTTACCACCTCAAAAGTCAATGTTTCTGATCTTGAATCATGATCATCTCCAAAATCCACCTCTAAGGCTATCTTGCCCACTGGATATGCAGACTTACCAGGCACCACACCATGGAAAATGGTGTTTGACGGTTTAAGATTCTTATCTGTCAACCCCATACGACGGAAGGTATCATAATATAGAATGTTGATACTACTTCCCCCATCCATGAGTACCTTAGTGAACTTATATCCCCCAACTTGAGGGGCCACCACTAAGGCTAGATGACCCAGATTGTCAACCCAGGGCGGGTGATCCTCTCTACTCCATAAAATGGGTTGCTCAGACCAGCGCAAATACTGAGGCACCGCTGGTTCAACAGAGTTCACCGCCCTCTTGTGAAGCTTCTGATCATGCTTACACAAGCTAGTGGTGAAGACATGATATTGCTGATGCTGGTTCCCCTGATGGTTGTAACCTCCCTGGTTACCCTGGTTCCCTTGATTGCTGTGTCCGGTTTGATTGCCCTAAAATCCTGAATCGGAGATGTCGCCGCCGTAACCCGGCCCGTGGAAACCACCTCTTGAACCGCCGGGCGGCCATTATCGTACTAAAACATATTGGAGTTCTTGAAATCTCGCATGATATAACAATCCTTCCAAAGATGCGATGCTGGCTTCTCCTTTGCTCCATGCTTTGGACAGGGTTGATTTAACAGGCGCTCCAGATTGGAGCCTGAACCTCCGCCCCTCTGGGGCTGCTTGCCCTTACGGCGCTGACCATTCTCCTGAGCATTGGTGTTAGCCACAAAGTCCAAACTGTTGTCGGCTTTGCGCTTACCATTATTCCCATGGCCTGTCGGATTATGTTGCTGACCCTTGGTGTTGTCGTTCTTTTTCCCTTTCCCCGGTTTGTCCTCCTCTGAGTCAGGGTCTTTGGTATCATCTGAATCGGCATACTTAACCAAAGCGGCTATAAGCGTTGACATATCATTGCAGTGACGTTTGAGCCTTCCTAACTTCTGTTTGAGCGGCAGAAAACGGCAATTGCCCTCCAACGTTAGCACTGCGGTATCTGCATTGATACGATCCGATGAATGCAAAATAGCTGAGACCCGCTTTACCCAATGGGTCGTGGACTCCCCATCCTCTTGGACACAAGCGGCCACATCCACAATTGACATGGGCTGCTTACAAGTATCTTTGAAGTTCTGGATAAACCGATGCTTCAATTCAGCCCATGATCCGACATAGTTAGTTGGTAAGCTCCTCAACCAAGTACGAGTTGTTCCTTCCAACATCATGGTGAAGTATTTAGCACATACTGCTTCATCCACATCTAACATCTCCATTGCCATCTCGTAGCTTTCAACCCATGCCTCTGGTTGCAGATCGGTGGTGTAATTGGGTACCTTACGAGGTCCTTTGAAATCCTTGGGCAATCGCACATTACGCAAAGCAGGGGTGAGACACGGCACCCCTAAGGAACTGAATACCACACCTGGCTCTACTGAAGCGGTAGGGTGAACCAGAGTAGGTTGACGGGCTCCGTGCAGAGCTGCTAACTCGGCCTCTCGACGTGCGCGACCATGATCCACCACATCCTGCGCATTAGCACCTCCCCCTGCCGGGTTGTGCCCTCGTGGCGAGTTACGGCGACGTGCACTGCTTGACACGGCCGGTTCATCCCCAACGTGCTTGTTGTAGCTCCGGCTTGGACGGGGGGTGGAATGAATCCTCTCACGACTGTGCGAATAAGCCTGCTGCTGGTTTAGAGTTGTTTGAAGGAGATCTCTGGCCCGTCGTGCCTCAATCGCAACTGGTGATTCGCCTCGGTTGGGAGGGCTGCCAACCGTGAAGCGACGGCCACAATGTTGTCCAACGGGTTGGAGTAATGCCCGGGGGGGTTGGAACATACTATGGCACAATGTTGTTCTGACCAGGCGGGTCCATCATGCGCGGCTGAACCGGCGCTCCTGTTCCTGGCGCCTCTGTCCGGTTTAATATTGGTTGGTTACTAGTTCCTGCTCCTGGCGTGTTGAAGAGATTTCTTGGCTCATAACTCGACGCGAGATGCGATCGGTATCTTCTTCTCATGACTTCCTCTGAAGCATTCTGATCCAGCCTAAGCCGGTAGGCCTGAGCTTCCAACTCGGCCCATTCTGTAACCATCCTAGCGTTCTCTGCCGCTAGGTCCGCTTTAGCCTGAGTTATCTGATCTTTCACCTTTGCGATCTCCATGTTGTGCTGATCTCGGGCTGCTGCGTCCACCTCCGCGGCCATCAATGTTGCCAAAGCGTCAAACAAGTCAGACAGAACTTGAGCCGGAGGTGGCGCACAGCTCCCTGCCCCCGCCGGCGTGGCTGTTGCTGAACTAGAGAGCATTGTTACGGCGGTTGATGAGTGGGGCACTGATTGTGTACCGGCCATGAAGATAGTGGCCCGGTTTGGCAGATCAGGGGAGTCCGGAATACTGTTGCCCTCGGAACCTCCACTAATCCGGCCATCCTACAACTGATAGAGCGATTCGGTTTCTCCAGAAGACTCGCCATCCAAGCAGACAACGGTTTCTCCATCGGATGCCGGTCCATCCTCATATTCTACTCCATGGATGACACCCACAAAAACATGCCTTGCCATGCGCTAAACCGGGGAAGGGCTTGCACGCTAAGCCGTCTCAATGATGTCGATGCAGGTGTCCAGCTCAGGGCCCGGTTCGCCAATCTTGCCGATGAAGACGTGAATCCCACCAAAGGGGACCCGGTACCCGTATTCGATTGAATCAGCCTCGGGGCCCCATCCCACGTTGTCGATGTAGAGCTTGCCGCGATGACTCTTCGTCATCTGGCCCACAGCGTATCCCTTGAGTCCATCAGAGCTGCCCTTCAAGAACTCGAAACCATCGTGCGGTAGCCCCACGGTGGGCGCCAACTGTCGTGGGTTTGTCACGGTAGATGTCCTCGTAAAAGGACTTAGTCGTGGAGCCATCGCAATGGGTTAGCTTAAGGGGTTAAACCGGACAAGGGGACACGGGGAGTTTATACTAGTTCGGCCCCTTCGATGAAGGTAAAACCCTACGTCTAGTTTTGATTGGTATTGCTAGGGTTTCGACGACCAGAGAGCGAATCCGCTTTGACTGGCCCTCGAGTTGTTGTTTTCTTTCCTCAAACCGTGGTCGGGTCGTCCCTTTATATACACAGGTTGACGCCCGCCGGTTTACAGAGTCCCGAGGTCGGATCACAGAGGTGTCCGGCTTGGTCTCTATTCCTCTAACTTACAATACAAGTTTACATGATAAAGTCGGTTCACATCTACAAGCTTTAATCTGTCTTTGGGCCTTGGGCCTTCTTAAAGCGCCAGTATCTTCTCATCTTCATGGAGCTAATCCGGCCATGCCTAGCCAGTTTACCTCCAGTAACTATATCCCCAACAGTCACCAAAACACATAACTCATAAATACAAATTGTCATAGAACATTAAGCGTGTGGACCCTACGGGTTCGAGAACTATGTAGACATGACCGAGACACCTCTCCAGTCAATAACCAATAGTGGAACCTGGATGCTCATATTGGTTCCCACGTATTGTACGAAGATCTTTATCGGTCAAACCGTTATGACAACATACATTATTCTCTTTGTCATCGGTATGTTACTTGCCCGAGATTCGATCGTCGGTATCTCCATACCTAGTTCAATCTTGTTACCGGCAAGTCTCTTTACTCATTCCGTAATGCATCATCCTGCAACTAACTTATTAGTCACATTGCTTGCAAGGCTTATTATGATGTGAATTACTGAGAGGGCCCAGAGATACCTATCCAATACTCGGAGTGACAAGTCCTAATTTCGATCTATGCCAACCCAACAAACACCTTCGGAGACACCTATGGAGCATCTTTATAATCACCCAGTTACGTTGTGAAATTTGATAGGACACAAGGTGTTCCTCTAGTATTCGGGAGTTGCATAATCTCATAGTCAAAGGAATATGTATAAGTCATGAAGAAAGCAATAACAATAAAACTTAATGATCATTATGCTAATCTAACGTATGGGTCTTGTCCATCACATCATTCTACTAATGATGTGATCACGTTCATCAAATGACAACACGTGTCTATGGTTAGGAAACTTAGCCATCTTTGATTAACGAGCTAGTCTAGTAGAGGCTTACTAGGGACACTGTGTTTTGTCTATGTATCCACACATGTATCAAGTTTCTGGTTAATACAATTCTAGCATGAATAATAAACATTTATCATGATATAAGGAAATATAAATAACAACTTTATTATTGCCTCTAGGGCATATTTCGTTCATCTGCATCTACTACTATTACTCCACACATCGATCGACTCCTGCCTGCATTTAGAGTATTAAGTTCATAAGAACAGAGTAACGCATTAAGTAAGATGACATGATGTAGCGGAATTAACTCAAGCAATATGATGAAAACCCCCATCTTGTTATCCTCGATGGCAACAATACAATACATGTCGGTTCCCCTTCTGTCACTAGGATCGAGCATCGCAAGATTGAACCCAAAGCTAAGCAGTTCTCCCATTGCAAGAAAAACCAATCTAGTTGGCCAAACCAAATCGATAGTTCGAAGAGACTTGCAAAGATATCAAATCATGCATATAAAAATTCATAGGAGATTTGAATAATATTCATAGATAAGCTGATCATAAATCTATAATTCGTCGGATCTCAGCAAACACACCGTAAAAGAGTATTACATCGAATAGATCTCCAAAAACATTGAGGAGAACATGGTATTGAGAATCAAAGAGAGAGAAGAAACCATCAAGTTACTAGCTATGGATCCATAGGTCTATCGTAAACTACTCATGCTTCATTGGAGAGGCAATGGTGTTGATGTAGAAGCCTGTCGGCGTTCTGGGAATGGGGGTCCCCAGACTTGCCTGCCTGCGGCCTGCAGCGTGGCTCAAGTGGGGGCCCAGCGCGGCCCATCTTCATCAGCTCAAGCTCGAGACCCTCGCGAGGGCCAAGCCTCGCGGGGCGGACGATAGGAAGCTTCCTCAAAGGCAGCCTCGTCAGGCAGCCTCGCGAGGAGGCGGAGAGATCAAGGCAGGGGTACCTCGCGAGGAACCCGTGACGCAAGCCATGACGATCGAGACCAGGCGGGCGTCAGGCGGGCGCCTGCCTGCGCAGTGTCCTTGTTTCCCCTTTGGTGCAAAGGGGGCAAGCACAGGCCAAGGCACCGGGCAAAGGTTGCCATTCCGATGCAACGAGACCAAGACCAGCTGAGCGGCAGGACGGAGGTCACCGTGGAGCCCAAGACGGCGTCATCACCAGTGCTTTTGGCAGCCGAAGACCGCCTTTGGTCAGGATAACTTGTACTAGATGTTCCCCTTCAAAATGGCCAATTGTTGGCGCCCTTCCCGCTCATTATTTGGGGAGAGGCCCAGGGCCTCTATAAATAGAGCTAGCCACCACAGAGTAGAGGGCAGACAAGAAGGGACCGAAAAGAGATAGAGAGAGAGAGAGAGGCGACTGAACTCACCCAAGTAGTTCATCGCACTAGCTCAATAACACCTCTCGCGAGGCTGTTCTTCCCTTGTACTGTTCATCATCAGCCCCTGAGGCAATCCACCACACCACACACTGGAGTAGGGTATTACACCACAACGGTGGCCCGAACCAGTATAAACCTTGTGTCCCTTGTGTTGTTCGTTGTTTCCAGTTTAGATCACGCGAGGAGATTGGACGTAGATCGGTAGGGGAGAGATCTCCGCGCGCACCCTAGTGTTCAAACCTCAAGGGTCTGCCGGAACCCGAAATCCGACAGAGACGCCAGGAGCTGAGCTCTTTCAGGAACTCCAGGAGAACCTTGATGACTGCACCATCGGCGACAACTATCGGGTACCACTCATCCCTCAGGAGCAAGCTTATGCTAACCATGGGTCGCAGGAGATACAGGTCGCCGCAGCAGGTGGCTGCCCCAATTCTGCAGCCTCATACCCCTCAGGAGGAGGGCGCAGGGGGCTGCAGGAAAGGGGCTGAGATTCAGGTTTTTCCCCGCGACGGTCGGAGCAAGGCGTTCTCAGGAGGTAGGCCCCCTGCCGGGGAGGTGCCCCAGGGCCTGCCCCCGGTAGGGGACCCGTGGTCGTCGGGGGAACCGCTGGCGACCGCTCTGCCTCATTGGCGTCGTCCTGGTTTCCGGTCACCGTCGATGGCGGCAGAGTGAGGCGCAAGGCGGGGCCCTCGTCTGGTGATATGAAGCAAGGCCGGTACCTGTGAAGAAGGCCCAGTGCCTGTGAAGCTCGCCGCCCGTGACACTCTCACGTAATAATGAGTGGGGCTGTACATGCCCCGGAGTCTCCGGAGAGCTGCCCTCGGGCCTCGGGGGCTCCCGCCCACGCCCAGTGGCAGCACTTAGCTCCGCGCTGGTGAGAAGACGTCGAAGACTAGACTAGGTGTCGGACGCGGCCTTTTGCTTTTGCCTTTCCTTGTTGATGAAGTTCTTCGATTTGGATTTAAGTTGGATTTGAGCTTTATGCTTGCGTGTGTTTGGGGGAAGGGGTGTTTAGTCTCGTTCGAGCAATCTCTCGCGTTTTGGTTTTGGCTTTGCGTCCAAAGTGAACATCGGCTGCTCCCCCCCCCCTCGCGAGCCGGGCCGGGCCAGGCACGTTCACAACCAGGACCGCTGTTACCGCACCCTTTCCGGAGGTTTTCATCGCGGGATCCACAAGTTAATCAGAAGACACCCGAGGTGCAGCGGCCCCCGCAGGCCCACTCAGGACTCGGAAGGTACACAAGTCAGCTGACCCATCACCGGGCCAGCGGCTAGGTTCACACGCAACATTATGCTTACCAGGGTACTAATTGCAAACCTTTACATGAGGGGCTTCCCCTCCCAAAATGCTCTTACATCCTTCACGGCCAAGCCCGAACTTTCTTCGTGCAGGTTAAACAGTAGTGACGTGCGGTCAGTCGGACATATCACTCACCGCGTCTTGGTCATCCTCGGAGGCATCACTGGCGTCGTCAACATTGCCACCGCCGCCGCCAGCATCTCCATCAGCGCCAGGCTCGTCCACAATGCCGCCTTCATTGGCGCCCACGACCACGCCGTCGTCATCAGATGCAAAGGCCCTGACGAGGGCGTCCACGTTGTCCTCCACCCACCGCGCCAGGTCGCCCCGGACGGCAATGGGCACGGGTGCGATGGCAGCGTCGAAGTTGAAGTGGGGGTCCCTGTCCTGCAGATGGCTAAAGATGCGGGAGAAGGCACGCCCGAAGGCTCGGCTCCTCTCTTCGACAAGTCAATGGGACCTCTCAGATCGGTTCTCCAGAAGCGTCACCACATCGGTGAAAAATTGGAGGTTGCCAGCGTAGTTGACCTCGTGCGGCTCCTTAGCGGCAGCCTCGCAGATATAGCCCAAAGCTGTGTTGGCCCTCTCTCTAAGTGTTTGAAGCATGGGGGCATGCACATGCTCCAGAACCAGCCGCCGACGGATCTCGTTCTCATTCCACTGCGCGATGGCCTCGGCATCATCAACCCTCTGTTAGAGAAGAAGCTGCTCGGCCCAGGAAGAGGATAGCTCCGCCTGCGTCGCGCTGAGGGCGGCTGCAGAGGAGTCCGCACGCCGCGTCACTTCGGTCAGTTTGGCCCTGAGGGCTGCGGTCCTGCTCTCGGCCTCGGCCTTGATCAGCCCCAACCTCATCTCGTATTCACGCTCGGAGGCCGAGCGAGCTTCCGCCACGCGGCGATCGACTTCTTCCTGGGCTCGGGCTTCGCGCGCGGCAACGTCATCCTCCGCTCGGGCCACCAGGCGCTCCCTCGTCTCCAACCGCTCAAGGTTAAGGTTGCGCTCGGCGGCCTCCAGCGTTAGCACCTCCTCGCGCTTTAGAAGCTCCGTCCGATCAATAGGGGCCCCCTCCATCGAATCAAGGGCCGCCTGGCACAGTTTCACTTGCTGCTCCAGGGAGTTGCCCCAGGCCAGGAGCTCCCATGCGCGCTCCTCCACATCCTTGCACCGTTGGTCTGCTTCCCGAGCCTCCTCGACGGCCTGGGAACAGGCCTCCCGCGAAGCTGCCAGCAACGCTTCAGCCTTCGCGTTTTCAAGATCACGTTGGTGACGCGCGAGGGCCATGGCTACCTTCAGTTTGCGCCTCTCCTCAGCAAGGCGCAAACCTTCGGCCTTGAGGCGTGCATCCTTGTCAGCAAGATCTGCCCCGATCCGGCTCCCCGCATCCGCCGCCCTCTGGAGGAACTCTTCGTGAAGGGCGCGTCGCTCCCGAGCATGCCTGAGCACGTCTTCCGCATCACCCTCTTCCACCGGAGCATGCGGAGGGCCCCGAGGCGGCAGGCCCCCTCTCGGCGCGGGGATGGGGGCTGGCGCCCTAGCCATCATCGAACGGACCTCTCTGGGAATCCGGCCTGGTGTCGGCCCACCCACGGAGGGGGAGCCAAAGACGGACTTCAGCCATTCACCATCTATGATCAGAGGAGGAACGCGGGGCAAGCCGGATGTGCCCCAGGAGGACTCATGAAGAAAGGACAGCGGGCGCGCAGGCTTGAGGTGCCCTATGGAACGGACCACTCCACCAACTGGTCTGGCAGCAGGAGTGCCGCTCGAGCTCGCCGAACCCAGGGCCAGCGGAGAAGGCGAAGCTTGAGGGATGGCTCCTGGGCTGACTCGGCAAGTTTCGTAGGGCAGGGCCTGAAAGGGCCACAATCAGTCGCGGGGATAGCAAAGTAAATGGGCAAGGAAAGAAGAAGACTTACTCGTCCATGGCAAAGTACTTCCTGCGCTTCAACAAGCGGCAAGGGTGGTCGTTGCCACCCAAGGCCTCCTTCCTCTTGCGGAGGGCCTCGAAGTCTACGCGGAACCAACCTAAGTGCCCGGCCCAGGGGTCGGCCCCTGGTGCAGAAGAAGCGTCAAGATGATCAGCGCTGGAGGAGTCAGCCTGGGGGGCGCCGTTAGGCGTCGCCTCGCGAGGAACGGCTGGGGGCTCGGGAGCCCCGGCCTCAGGAACCACACGCCGCAACTCCGCACCTGCCGCCGCTCCAGGGCGGGCCTCGGGAGACGCCGCCTTCGAGGCTTCTCGCGGCATCAGCACCTCGACACCGGGCGCCTCAACTCTCGCCGGTTCTCGTCTCCCCGCCCTGTTGCCCGAGGAAGGACTGCTGTGGGCGGCAGGAGAAGCAACCACGGCAGCTGGGTTCTAGCGGGGCCCCATGAAGCCAGCAGGGCGCGATACCCATTCGTCGAAGCTGGGCTGCCTCACAAAATCGGCCTTGCCGGAGCAAAGATACAAGAGGACACCATTACTCTAAAGGCTGCCTGGGGAAGGATCGCCAGTCAAGACCTTGAGCATTGTCCGCAGCACTTCAGGCGCCAAGTCCTCCTCCTGAAGCCGCATGCGGTCTCTATGCCCCGCAAAGTCCCACATCCGGCGAGAGTGGCGCTGAAGAGGAGCAATGCAACATTGGAGGAACTCCTTCACCACCTTGGGTGCTGTCACATTGAGCGCCCTCAAACTCTGGAAGCGGCGCCAGACAAAGGCGAGCCGGGGGCTCGCGAGCACCTCATGGTCCCAACCCGCGTGAGGAACAGCAGGCAAGGTTGGGTGCGAGAGCAGAGGGTTGGGCACTCCAACGTCCACGTACATCCACCGCTCTCTGAACCTGGCCTCAGAAGGAGGAAGGCCGAAGTCAATCCCTGAAGCGGCCGTCTCTGGCACGGCTAGGAAGCTCACACACCCTGAGCACTGAGTGGGATCGCTTAGGCGCAAGGAAAAGAAGTGGCGCAGTAGGGCCACGGAAGGAGGAATGCCTATCATCGCCTTGCAAACAAAAGCAAAGACAACCAAAAGGGTAATGGACTCCGGCCCGAGGTGCATCATGCGGATCTGATAATGGGAGAGTACCGCATTGAAGAAGGCGGAAAAGGGGGAACCAGACCCGCCCATAGGGCATCAGCGAAGAATCGGACCTCCGTGACGATCCTATCAAGGGAGGCATGGGATGCAGGCCAGACCGTGGTCCTACTGCACTCGTTGAAGATAGTTGCAAGGGCGGAGCGGACCTTGTCCAAAGCTTCTGGATTGAGTATGATCGACCAGGCGACGGCGGGGGTCGTCACTGGAGGTGTGCGGGGCGAAGGCGCGGGCTTCTTTCCCCTTCCTTTCTTCGACGGTGCCATGGCAGAGAAGAGGAGGAAGAACTCGAGTCGGGTTGGTGGCAGAGGCTGGAGCTCGAAGAGGAAGGAAAGGTAGGAGGCGGGCGAGCAGCGGAAAGGAGGAGCAATTGTGTGCAACTGCGGGTCTGCTTAGTCGGGCGCACAACAAGGCGTCATGGGGAAGCGCAGACACCCACGTCCAATCAATCGCCACGCGGCACCCGAGGCCGCAGGCTTTTGGGGCCCACGGCGCTTCGCGCTCGCCCCTTCGCTTCCCTGCTAGGCCAAGCTCGGGCGCGCCTTGGGCCCGGGGGCTACTGTCGGTGTTCTGGGAACGGGGGTCCCCAGACTTGCCTGCCTGCGGCCTGCGGTATGGCTCAAGTGGGGGCCCAGCGCGGCCCATCTTCATTAGCTCAAGCTCGAGACCCTCGCAAGGGGCCAAGCCTCACGGTGCGGACGACGGGAAGCTTCCTCAGAGGCAGCCTCGTCAGGCAGGCTCGTGAGGAGGCAGAGAGATCAAGGCAGGAGTACCTCACGAGGAACCTATGACGCAAGCCATGACGATCAAGACCAGGCGGGCGTCAGGCGGGCGCCTGCCTGCGCAGTGTCCTTGTTTCCCCTTTGGTGCAAAGGGGGCAAACACAAGCCAAGGCACTGGGTAAAGGTTGCCATTCCGATGCAACGAGACCAAGACCAGCAGAGCAGCCGGACGGAGGTCATCGTGGAGCCCAAGACGGCGTCATCACCAGTGCCTTTGGCAGCCGAAGACCGCCTTTGGTCAGGATAACTTGTACTAGATGTTCCCCTTCAAAATGGCCAATTGTTTGCGCCCTTCCCGCTCATTATTTGGGGAGAGGCCCAGGGCCTATAAATAGAGCTAGCCACCACAGAGTAGAGGGCAGACAGGAAGGGACCGAAAAGAGAGAGAGAGAGAGAGGCGATTGAACTCACCCAAGCAGTTCATCGCACCAGCTCAAGAACACCTCTCGCGAGGCTGTTCTTCCCTTGTACTGTTCATCATCAGCCCCTAAGGTAATCCACCACACCACACACTTGAGTAGGGTATTACACCACAGGCCCAAACCAGTATAAACCTTGTGTCCCTTGTGTTGTTCGTTGTTTCCAGTTTAGATCACGCGAGGAGATTGGACGTAGATCGGTAGGGGAGAGATCTCCGCGCGCACCCCAGTGTTCGAACCTCAAGGGTCTGCCGGAACCCGAAATCCGACAAAGCCCTCCATGATCGAATCCCCCTCCGGCAGGATGCCAGAAAAGGTCCCTAGATGGGATCTCACGGGTACAGGAGGTTGCAGCGGTGGAAAAGTGGTTTTGTGGCTCCCTGGGAAGTTTTTGGGGTATATGAGAATATATAGGAGGAAGATCTAGGTCAGGGGGTCACCGAGGGTCCCACAAGGTCGGGGGGGCGCCCTACCCCCCGGGCACGCCCTCCACCCTTGTGGCCGCCTCATGGCTCTTCTGACTTGCACTCCAATCTCCTGGGTGTCTTCTGGTCCAAGAAAAATCATCGCAGAAGTTTTATTCCGTTTGAATCTGCTTGGTATTCCTTTTCTGGGGAACTCTAAAATAAGGAAAAAACAAAAACTATCACTGGGCTCTAGGTTAATAGGTTAGTCCCAAAAATCATATAAAATAGCATGTTAATGCATATAAAACATCCAAAAAAGATAATATAATAGCATGGAACAATCAAAATTATAGATATGTTGGAGACATATCACAGCACAGGAAGCTGGTGAGGCCAATTTGCATCCTTGTGCTATGGGAACTATGGACGGACCGCAATGCTGTGGTCTTCGACGGAGTGACGCCATCTACAAGGCAGGTGCTACGGATCATAGAGAGCGAGGCTCGAGCATGGAAGCAGGCAGGACTGCTGAGAGCGGAAGTTGAGGCGTTTTTTGATGGCCTGGCAGCACGGGATAGTACCGAGTAGTATACTATAGTATGCTGGGTATGTGGAGTGGCTATGGGCCACTTGTAAACATTCATGTAACTATTTGAACGTAGAGGGAGTCTTCCCTTTCCCCCTTTAATATATGATACGCACATTCATGCGTATTCGAGAAAAAAATAGGAGGCCTTAAAATCATCCGGGACATTGAACATGCGAAAGTATTTCTCACATTTATCCTTTCCATATCTTAGGTGGTTCACTATCAAACTTGGGAAAAGATGTTTTAGGCATGAGGAAATCACTACGGTTATCCTAAGCAAGGTGATCATGACTATCTTTGTGTCTATATGATGGTGAACCGAACTCGAAAGTAGTATCATGAGAATGAGGCGCACCATTTGCCAGAGCAAGCACTGGAGTGTTGGACACTCGCACAATGTCAGCCTATGTAGTCAATTCTTCATGGCACCGGACTCCGGTGCCGTGAAGAATTGACTACACAGGGAATCCTCTTCTGGGAATCCTCTTGGCTGGGCTCGGCTCCACTGCGCGCGGTCGCGCCATCGCTGTTCAGCCGCTCCAGGTTCAAGAAGAAATTAGTAAAGGAGGCTATGCAGGAAAACAAGTGGATTCAGGATATCAGACGACCGCCTCTATCTGAAACAAACATCGTTGAATTCGGTCAGCTATGCAACCTAATCAGAAAGGTCGGGATCACCCTCCAACTGGGTGTGCCAGATAGTATCACCTAGAAGACATCGAGGTCGGGTTACTATAGCGCTGTAGCAGCCTACAAGATGCAATTCGATGGTCGGATGGGCTCCACTTTCATAGCTATGTTTTGGCAGGCCTTGGCACCCCCACGCTACAAGTTTTTCGTTTGGCTACTAATGTTAGACAGACTATGGTGCGCCGATAGATTACAACACAGAGGATGGTCCAATGACTATTTCTGCCCACTGTGTGTCCGAAACATCGAGACCTCCATGCATCTCCTGTACCAGTGCCTGGAAGCAAGACAAATCCGGCACATAGCGGCTATGTAGACTGGTTGCGGTGCACTCGACCGTGATACCTGGCCAGATGGCGAGCGCTCGGAGGATTACTAGATTGCAATCCTAACTACCACTCCTATCGAGCACTAGAAGGGAATCGAGTCAATCACTCTCCTTATACCATGGGAAATTTGGCTGGAGATAAATAATAGTGTTCCAGCAGAAGATCGCCGCACCATCGGGCATCATTCAGACCATCAGGCGTGCACTTTCATCATGGAGACTAGCGGGAGCAAAATTCCTGCAACGCCCCTTTGGGATCCAGTGTGAAAAATTATCCTTTACTCTAGAGCCTTTTGAGGCCACTTTTTTCTTTTCTCTGACCTTGACTCCTTATGACCATGAAAACGGCGATGCAAATACTACTTCCTGCCTATGATAATATAATTGGAGGAAATATGCCCTAGAGGCAATAATAAAGTTGCTATTTTATATTTCCTTATTCATGATAAAGGTTTATTATTCATGCTAGAATTGTATTGACCGGAAACCTTAAACATGTGTTAATACAAAAACAAACACTGTGTCCCTAGTGAGCCTCTACTAGACTAGCTCAATGATCAAAGATGGTTAAGGTTTCCTAACCATGGACATGAGTTGTCATTTGATAATGGGATCACATCATTAAGAGAATGATGTGATGGACAAGACCCATCCGTTAGCTTAGCATAATGATCGTTCAGTTTATTGCTGCTACTTTCTTCATGTCAAATACTTATTCCTTCGACTATGAGATTATGCAACTCCCGGATACCAGAGGAATACCTTGTGTGCTATCAAACATCACAACATAACTGGGTGATTATAAAGATGCTCTACAGGTATGTACGAAGGTATTTGTTGAGTTGGCATAGATCGAGATTAGGATTTGTCACTCCGAGTATCGGAGAGGTGTCTCTGTGCCCTCTTGGTAATACACATCATAAGCTTGCAAGCAAACGACTAAGGAGTTAGTCATGGGGTGATGTATTACGGAACGAGTGAAGAGACTTGCCGGTAACGAGATTGAACTAGGTATTTAGGTACCGACGATCGAATCTCGGGCAAGTAACATACTGATGGACAAAGGGAATTATGTATGTTGTCATAACGGTTCGACCGATAAAGAGCTTCATAGAATATGTAGGAGCCAATATGAGCATAAAGGTTCTGCTATTGGTTATTTACCAGAGAGGTGTCTCGCTCATGTCTACATAGTTCTCAAACCCGTAGGGTCCGCGCGCTTAACGTTCGATGACGATATTGTATTATATGAGTTATGTGATTTGGTGACCGAATGTTGTTCGGAGTCCCGAATGAGATCACGGGCATACCAAGGAGTCTCTAAATGGTCAAGAGGTAAAGATTGATATATATATATATATATATAGGATTATAGTATTCGGACACCGGAAGTGTTCCAGAGTGTATCATGTATTTATCGTAGTACCGAAGGGGTTACCAGAACCCCCGGGGGGAATATATGGGCCATGAGAGGGGAGCACAGCAGCCCACAAGGGGTGCCCCCCCCCCCTATGGCATGTGGCCGAATTGGAGAAGGAAAAATGGGGGTTCAGCCCCCTTCCTTTCTCTCTTCCCCATTCCCTTTCTTCTCGGTGAAAAAAGGAAAGGGGGCGCCACTTGGGGAAACCCCAAGTAGGATTCAGATCCTACTTGGGGCGCCCCTGGCTGCCTCTCCTCCCCTCCCACCTATATATATGTGGGGAAGGGGGTGCCTAGAACACACAACATCAATTGTTAGCCGTGTGCGGCGCCCCCTTCCACAGTTTACACCCCCGGTCATATTTTCGCGATGCTTAGGCGAAGCCCTGCGTGGATCACTTCACCATCACAGTCACCATGCCATCATGCTGATGGACTCATCTACTACCTCGACAACTTGCTAGATCAAGAAGGCGATGGATGTCACCGAGCTGAACGTGTGCAGAACTCAGAGGTGTCCTACATTCGGTACTTGATCCGTCGGAGCTAGAAGAAGTTCGACTACATCAACCGCATCGTCAAACGCTTCCACTTTCGGTTTTCGAGGGTATGCAGACACGCTCCCCCTTGTTGCTATGCATCTCCATGGATAGATCATTGCGTGTGCATAGATTTTTTTTGTTTTCCATGCAACGTTTCCTAACAGTGGCATCAGAGACAGGTCTATGCGTAGATGATATGCACAAGTAGAACACAAAGAGTTGTGGGCGGTGATAGTCATACTGCTTACCACCAACATCTTATTTTGATTCGGCAGTATTGTGGGATGAAGCGGCCTGGACCAACCTTACATGTCCACGCACATGAGACCGGTTCCACCGACAGACATGGAACTAGTTTTGCATAATGGTGGCTGGCGGGTGTATGTTTTTCCTACTTTAGTTGAATCAAATTTGATTGCGGCCGGTCCTTGAAGAAGGTTAAAATAGAAAACTTGATGAAACACTGTTGTGGTTTGATGCGTAGGTAAGAACGGTTCTTGCTAGAAGCCCGTAGCAGCCACGTAAAACTTGCAACAACAAAGTAGAGGACGTCTAACTTGTTTTGCAGGGCATGTTGTGATGTGATATGGTCAAGACATGATGTGATAAATGTTATTGTATGAGATGATCATGTTTTGTGAGATATCTGACAACCGGCAGGAGCCTTATGGTTGTATCTTTATTGTATGAAATGCAAACGCCATGTAATTGCTTTACTTTCTCACTATGCGTCAGCGATAGTTGTAGAAGCAATAGTTGGCGAGACGACCACGACGCTACGATGGAGATCAAGGTGTCAGGCCGGTGACGATGGAGATCATGACGATGCTTTGGAGATGGAGATCAAAAGCACAAGATGATGATGGCCATATGATGTCACATATTTTGATTGCATGTGATGTTTATCTTTTATGCATTTTATTTTGCTTAGTACGGCGGTAACATTATAAGATGATCCCTTAACTAAATTTCAAGGTAAAAGTGTTCTCCCTGAGTATGCACTATAGCTACAGTTCGTCATGTTGAGACACCATGTGATGATCGAGTGTGATAGGCTCTATGTTCACATACAACGGGAGCAAGACAATTTTGCACATGCGGAATACTCGGGTTAAACTTGATGAGCCTAGCATGTACAGACATGGCCTCAGAACATTGGAGACCGAAAGGTCGAACGTGAATCATATAGTAGATATGATCAACATAGAGATGTTCACCATTGATGACCACTCCATCTCACGTGATGATCGGACATGGATTAGTTGATTTGGATGACTTATCATTTAGATGACTTGAGATGTCTATCTAAGTGGGAGTTCTTAAGTAATTTGATTAATTGAACTTAATTTATTATAAACTTAGTCCTAATAGTATTTGCATGTCTGTGTTGTAGATCAATAGCTCGTGATATAGGCTCCCATATTTTTTTAGATATGTTCCTAGAGAAAACTAAGTTGAAAGATTATAGTAGCAATAATGCGGACTGGGTCCTAATTCCTACTCGTCCTCGAATAGGTAAATGATAAAAGAAATAATTTATGAAGTGTGAATGCTAGCAAAGTGCACAAGTTTGATCAATGAGAATTTCAATCACTTTTCCTAGCATCATAACAACAATTCTTTCTTACAAAACTTCTCATGTTAAAGTAGCACCCAATTCACATGTTAAGGTTTAAACAATGAATTCTATTGAAACTCAACAACATATGTTCTCAGTCACCAAGCAATTGTAATTCAACATATTCAACAGAGTTTAAGTAAGAGCTCCACATACTCAACCTCTATGATTGCTAACACTCACCGCATACACATGAGAAAAACATTTCAACCAGACACATAGAAAGATATGGGCTTATAATTTCGCCTCCCAATGTATTCACCTCAAGGGTGATGTCAACAATAATAACTCATGCTACCCATATCCAACTGGATATATGTGCGTAATCTTTCCTCACCACATGATGCTTGCCAAAAGAGAAAAATAAAAAGGAATAGAGAGAAGAACTCTGACTCTTTGAATAAAAGTAAATACATAAAAGTAAAAGATAGGCCCTTCACAGAGGGAAGCAGAGGTTGCCATGCACTTATTTGTTTGTATGCTCAACCCCTTAGTGCAAAATAACGTTATGTTGTATTTCCCCTTGTGATGGCAACCTTTATTATGTAGTATGTCGCTTTTATTCTTCACCATCACAAGTACGTACAACACTCAATTTTCCCTTACACTAAATGTTCTCACACTTTTAGAAGCAATTTTTATTGCGTTATTGCACCGATGACAACTTACTTGAAGGATCTTGCTCAATCCTTAGGTAGGTATGGTGGACTCTTGAAGATAAGATTTGGGTTTAAGGGTTTTTGGATGCACAAGTAGTATCTCTACTTGGTGCAGAATTTTTGGCTAGCAAGGATGGGGGGCAAGCACCACATGTTGAAGGATCTATGACAATATAACTTCTATGTGAATATGAACAAACATAAACCATTATGTTGTCTTCCTTATCCAACGTCAACAATTTTGGCATATAATATTTTGACGGGGGCTCACAATCACAAAAGATTTCCATGATAGTCTATTTGCATGTGAAAGTTCTCTTCCTTATACTAATTATTCGTGAATTGCTTGTATGACCAATATTGTGATTGTCAAGCCTCAAAAGATTCACTTTATAAACCCAATGTGAAGCTACCACTAGGCATGATATAATTTCAACTTCATGATATTCAATTCATCCAATGATTTACTCATAGGATATAAGTGAAGCACAAGAGCAAATGACGAGCTACTCCAAAAAAGATATAAGTGAAGATCAAGCGAGTAGTTAAGTAAATAGGTAGCTATTTGAGGACTCTCTCTTATTCAAACCCTTTAAGATCTAAGCATTTTATTAAAACAGCAAGCAAAACAAAATAAAATTACATTCCAAGAATAGCACACATCATGTGAAGAAGCAAAAACTTAGGATCAACCGATTCTAACCGATAATTGTTGAAGAAGAAAGGTGGGATGCCTACCGGGGCATCCCCAAGCTTAGATGCTTCAGACTTCTTGAAATATTATCTTGGGATACCTTGGGCATTCCCAAGCTTGAGCATTTGTGTCTCCTTAATTCTTCTCATATCACGGTTTTCCTAAATCTCAAAAGCTTCGTCCATACAAAACTCAACAAGAACTTGTGAGATAAGTTAGTATAAACCAATGCAAAAACCTTATCATACTCTACTGTAGAAAATCACTAAAATTATTATTCAACATTGCACACTAAATGCCTCTGCATATTTAATACTCCTATCCTCAAATAGAATCATTAAACAAGCAAACATATGCAAACATAACAACAATCTGCCAAAATAGTACAGTCCATAAATAATGCAAGAGTATCAATACTTCCCTAACTCCAAAAGTTATGAAAATTTTCCACACTTTAGAGAATTTATCAGAGCTCATTTTGCAAAAATTTCAACATCTTATAACATTCTGAATTTTCTAGGGAATTTTTGCAACAGCGGTAAACTTTCTGTTTTCAAACAGCAACATGTATACTTGCAAAATAAGCATGGCAAAGGCTATCATTGCCACTTTTATTGAAATAAAATATGCAAAAAATTATTCTAAATAACATCAAGCAAATCATAACAAAATAAAATGATGCTCCAAGTGAAACTCATATCATGTGACGAATGAAGACATAGCTCCAAGTGAGGTTACCGATAATGTTGAAGACGAAAGAGGGGATGCCTTCCGGTGCATCCCCAAGCTTAGTTGCTTAGATATTCCTTTAATATTACCTTGGGATGACTTGGGAATCCCCAAGCTTAGGGTCTTCTCACACTTTATTCTCCTCATATCGACATCTCACCCAAAACTTGAAAACTTCAATCACACAAAACTCAACGGTACTTTGTGAGATAGGTTAGTATGATAAAGAGCAAACCATTTCACTTTTCGTACTGTCAAAGACAAGATTCATAATCATTGTCACACAATTCCTACTGTAGCATATCATTTCCACAATTTTTATTTAGCAATATAAGCCATGAAAATTGGAAAACAAGCAAACTATGCATTGAAAACAGAATCTGTCAAAAACAGAACAGTCTATAGTAATATGTACTCCAACCATACTTCTGGTACTCCAAAAATTCTGAAACGTTAGGAAAGCCTGGGAAGTTTGTCTATTAATCTTCTTCAAAAAGAATCAGAATTTTATCACGCTTCTGTTAAAAATGAGAATTATTTTCCTGAGCACAACAGTTTCTGGTTTTCAGCAAGATCAAATCAACTATCACCATAGACCATCCCAAAGGTCTTGCTTGGCACTTTATTGAAACGAAAGCAATTAAACATGATTACTACAGTAACTTAATCATGTGAACACACAAAAACAGTAGGGGTAAGTGTTGGGTTGTCTCCCAACAAGCGCTTTTCTTTAATGCCTTTTAGTTAGGCATGATGATTTCAATGATGCTCACATAAAAGATAAGAATTGAAACATAAAGGGAGCATCATGAAACACATGGCAAGCACATTTAAGCATAACCCACTTTGTATGCATAGGGATTTTGTGAGAAAACAATTTATGGGAGCAAGAATCAACTAGCATAGGAAGGAAAAACAAGCAAAACTTCAAGATTTTCAACACATAGAGAGGAAACTTGATATTATTGCAATATGTAAATATTGGGAAAGGTAGCATGCAATTTAAAAAAAAAATCCTACGCTTACGCAAGATCTATCTAGGAGATGCATAGAAACGAGAGGGGGAGAGTGTGTCCACGTACCCTTGTACACTAAAAGCGGAAGCGTTTGACAACGTGGTTGATGTAGTCGAACTTCTTCTCGTTCCGACCGATCAAGCACCGAACATACCTCACCTCCGAGTTCTGCACATGTTCAGCTCGATGACATTCCTCAAATTCTTGATCCAGCAAAGGGTCGAGGGAGAGTTCCGTCAGCACGACGGTGTGGTGACGGTGATGGTGAAGTGATCCACGCAGGGCTTTGCCTAAGCACTGCGTGAATATGACCGGAGGCGTAAACTGTGGAGGGGGGCCGCCGCACACGGCTAACAATCGTTGGTGTGTGTTCTATTGGTGCCCCCCTCATATATATAGGTTGGACGGGAGGAGAGGCATCCAAGGGGGCGCCCCAAGTAGGAGGAATCCTACTTGGGGTCCTCCCAATTCGGCCTCCCCCCTTTCCTATTCCTATTCGGAGTAGGAAGGGAAGAGGGGGAAGGGGGAATCCTATTCCCTATTTCCTTTCCTTCTTCCCATTTCCTTCTCCAATTTGGCCAGCCCATATGGGGGGGCACCAGCCCCTTTGTGGTTGTGTGTTTCCCCTCTTGGCCCATAAGGCCCATATCTTTTGCCGGGGGTGCCCGGAACCCCTTCCGGTGACCCGATAAGTACCCGGTGCATCCCGAAACAGTTCCGGTGTTCGAATACCAGTGTCCTATATATCAATCTTTACCTCTCGAACATTTTGATACTGATCTTCATGTCCATGATCTCATCCAGGACTTCAAACAACATTCGGTCACCAAATCACATAACTCATATAATACAAAATCGTCATCGAACGTTAAGCATGCGGACCCTACGGGTTCGAGAACTATGTAGACATGACCGAGACACCTCTCCGGTCAATAACCAATAGCGGAACCTAGATGCTCATATTGGTTCCCACATATTCAACGAAGATCTTTATCGGTCGAACCATTATGACAACATACGTTATTCCCTTTGTCATCGGTATGTTACTTGCCCGAGATTCGATCATCGGTATCTTCATACCTAGTTCATCTCATTACCGGCAAGTCTCTTTACTCGTTCCATAATGCATCATCACACAACTAACTCATTAGTCACATTGCTTGCAAGGCTTATTATGATGTGCACTACCGAGAGGGCCCAGAGACACCTCTCCGATACTCAGAGTGACAAATCCTAATCTTGATCTATGCCAGCCCAACAAACACCTTCGGATATACCTGTAGAGCATCTTTATAATCACCCAGTTAGGTTGTGACATTTTATAGCACACAAGGTATTCCTCCGGTATCCGGGAGTTGCATAATCTCATAGTCAAAGGAATATGTATTTGACATGAAGAAAGCAATAGCAATAAAACTGAATGATCAATATGCTAATCTAACGGATGGGTCTTGTCCATCACATCATTCTCCTAATGATGTGATCATGTTCATCAAATGACAACACATGTCTATGGTTAGGAAACTTAACCATCTTTGATTAACGAGCTAGTCTAGTAGAGGCTTACTAGGGACATGGTGTTTTTTCTGTGTATCCACACATGTATCAAGTTTCCGGTTAATATAATTCTAGCATGAATAATACACATTTATCATGATATAAGGAAATATAAAATAACAACTTCATTATTGCCTCTTGCGCATATTTCCTTCAGTCTCCCACTTGCACTATAGTCAATAATCTTGTGCACATCGCCTTGTGATTTAACACCAATAGTTCACATATTTATGTGATCAACACCCATAGTTCACATCGCCGTGTGACCAACACCCAAAGGGTTTACTAGAGTCAATAATCTAGTTCACATTGCTATGTGATTAACACCCAAAGGGCACTAAGGTGTGATCATGTTTTGCTTGTGAGAGAGATTTAGGCAACGGATCTGCCACATTCAGATCCATATGTATTTTGGAAATTTATGTGTCTACAATGTTGTGCATGGAGCTACTCTAGTTAATTGATCCCACTTTCAATACGTATCCAGATCAAGACTCAGAGTCATCCAGATTGGTGTCAAAGCTTGCTTCGACGTAACTCTTTATGATGAACTCTTTATAACCTCCATAACCGAGAAACATTTCCTTAGTCCTCTTCAGGTACCTAAGGATAATTTTGACCATTGTCCAATGATCTACTCCTAGATCACTATTGTACCCCCTTGCCAAACTCATGGCAAGGCACACAACAGGTCTGGTACACAGCATGGCATACTTTATAGTACCTATGACTAAGGCATAGGGAATGACTTTCATTCTCTATATATATTCTGTCGTGGTCGGGTTTTGAGTCTTACTCAACTTCACACCTTGTAACACAGGCAAGAACCCTTTCTTTGACTGGTCCATTTTGAACTGCTTCAAAACTTTATCCAGGTATATGCTTTGTGAAAGTCCTATCAAGCGTCTTGATCTATCTCTATAGATCTTGATGCCCAATATATAAGCAGCTTCACCGAGGTCTTTCGCTGAAAAATTCTTATTCAAGTATCCTTTTATGCTATCCAGAAATTCTATGTCATTCCCGATCAACAATATGTCATCCACATATAATATCAGAAATGTTATAGGGCTCCCACTCACTTTCTTGTAAATACATGCTTCACCATAAGTCTGTATAAAAACATATGCTTTGATCACCTCATCAAAGCGTATATTCCAACTCCGAGATGCTTGCACCAGTCCATAGATGGATCGATGGAGTTTGCACACTTTGTTAGCACCTTTAGGATTGAAAAAACCTTCTGGTTGCATCGCATACAATTCTTCTTTAAGAAATCCATTAAGGAATGCCGTTTTGACATCCGTTTGCCAGATTTCATAAAATGTGGCAATTGCTAACATGATTCAGACAGACTTAAGCACCATTACGAGTGAGAAAATCTCATCGTAGTCAACACCTTGAACTTGTCAAAAATGTTTTGCGACAAATCGAGATTTGTAGATAGTAACACTACCATCAATGTCCGTCTTCTTCTTGAAGATCCATTTATTCTCAATGGCTTGTCGATCATTGGGCAAGTCAATTGTCAGAGTAAATGACCACGGGTAGCCTCATCCGCTCCCCCTGGTATTTGAAGACAACGGGGCAGGCCCCGAACCTCAAACACTCAAACATGAATTGGGCCGGCTGATAGATGGCGGCAGGGCCCAGAGGACGGCCATGAGGTGGGCCGACTCATACCAAGTGACCTCTAGGGAGTCCGGTGTCGGTGTCAAAACCGGCGGATCTCGGGTAGGGGGTCCCGAACTGTGCGTCTAAGGCGGATGGTAACAGGAGGCAGGGGACACAATGTTTACCCAGGTTCGGGCCCTCTCAATGGAGGTAATACCCTACGTCTTGCTTGATTGATCTTGATTATATGAGTATTACAAAGAGTTGATCTACCACGAGGCTAAACCCTAGAAGCTAGCCTATGATTATGATTATTGTTGTCCTATGGACTAAACCCTCCAGTTTATATAGACAACAGAGGGGGCTAGGGTTACACAAAGTCAGTTGCAAGGGAGGATATCTTTGATGTCTACTACACAACCTTCTTCTTGTAGACGTTGTTGGGCCTCCAAGTGCAGAGGTTTGTAGGACAGTAGCAAATTTCCCTCAAGTGGATGACCTAAGGTTTATCAATCTGTAGGAGGCGTAGGATGAAGATGGTCTCTCTCAAGCAACCCTTCAACCAAATAACAAAGAGTATCTTGTGTCCCCAACACACCCAATACAATGGTAAATTGTATAGGTGCACTAGTTCGGCGAAGAGATGGTGATACAAGTGGTATATGGATGGTAGATAAAGGTATTTGTAATCTGAAATTATAAAAATAGCAAGGTAACTAATGATAAAAGTGAGCGTAAATGGTATTGCAATGCGTTGAAACAAGGCCTAGGGTTCATACTTTCGCTAGCGCAAGTTCCCTCAACAATGATAACATAATTGGATCACATAACTAGCCCTCAACATGCAACAAAGAGTCACTCCAAAGTCACTAATAGCGGAGAACAAACGAAGAGATTATGGTAGGGTACGAAACCACCTCAAAGCTATTCTTTCCAATCAATCCGTTGGGCTATTCCTATAAGTGTCACAAACAGCCCTAGAGTTCGTACTAGAATAACACCTTAAGACACAAATCAACCAAAACCCTAATGTCACCTAGATACTCCAATGTCACCTCAAGTATCCGTGGGTATGATTATACGATATGCATCACACAATCTCAGATTCATCTATTCAACCAACACAAAGGACCTCAAAGAGTGCCCCAAAGTTCTACCGGAGAATCACGACGAAAACGTGTGCAAACCCCTATGCATAGGTTCATGGGCGGAACCCGCAAGTTGATCACCAAAACATACATCAAGTGAATCACGTGGTATCCCATTGTCACCACAGATACGCATGGCAAGACATACATCAAGTGTTCTCAAATCTTTAAAGACTCAATCCGATAAGATTACTTCAAAGGGGAAAACTCAATTCATTACAAGAGAGTAGAGGGGGAGGAGAAACATAAGATCCAACTATAATAGCAAAGCTCACGATACATCAAGATCGTGCCAAATCAAGAACACGAGAGAGAGAGAGAGATCAAACACATAGCTACTGGTACATACCCTCAGCCCCGAGGGAGAACTACTCCCTCCTCGTCATGGAGAGCACCGGGATGATGAAGATGGCCACCGGAGAAGGATTGCCCCTCCGGCAGGGTGCCAGAACGGGTCTAGATTGGCTTTCGGTGGCTACAGAGGCTTCTGGCGGCGGAACTCCCGATCTATTGTGCCCCCCGGATGTTTTTAGGGTATATGGAGATATATAGGCAGAAGAAGTATGTCAGGGGGGCCACGAGGGGCTCACGAGGGTGGAGGGCGCGCCCAGGGGGGTGGGCGCGCCCCCCTGCCTCATGACCTCCTCGCAGATCCCCCGATGTGCACTCCAAGTCTTCTGGGCTTCTTTCCTTCCAAAAATGAGTCCCGTGAAGTTTCAGGTCAATTGGACTCCGTTTGATTTTCCTTTTCTTTGAAACACTAAAACAGGGTAAAAACAGAAACTGGCACTGGGCTCTGGGTTAATAGGTTAGTCCCAAAAATGATATAAAAGTGTATAATAAAGCCCATAAACCTTCAAAACAGTAGATAATATAGCATGGAGCAATCAAAAAATATAGATACGTTGGAGACGTATCAGCATCCCCAAGCTTAATTCCTGCTCGTCCTCGAGGAGGTAAATGATAAAAATAGAATTTTTGATGCGGAGTGCTACTTGGCATAATTTCAATGTAATTCTTCTTAATTGTGGTATGAATATTCAGATCCGAAAGATTCAAGACAAAAGTTCATATTGACATAAAAATGATAATACTTCAAGCATACTAACTAAGCAATTATGTCTTCTCAAAATAACATGGCCAAAGAAAGTTCATCCCTACAAAATCATATAGTTTAGTCATGTTTCATTTTCGTCACACAAGAATGCTCTCATCATGCACAACCCCGATGACAAGCCAAGCAATTGTTTCATACTTTAGTAATCTCAAACTCATAAACTTTCGCGCAATACATGAGCGTGAGCCATGGATATAGCACTATGGGTGGAATGGAATATAATGATGGGGGTTATGTGGAGAAGACAAAAAGGAGAAAGTCTCACATCAACGAGGCTAATCAATGAGCTATGGAGCTTCCCATCGATTGATGTTAATGCAAGGAGTAGGGATTGCCATGCAACGGATGCACTAGAGCTATAAATGTATGAAAGCTCAACAAAAGAAACTAAGTGGGTGTGCATCCAACTTGCTTGCTCACGAAGACCTAGGGCACTTGAGGAAGCCCATTGTTGGAATATACAAGCCAAGTTCTATAATGAAAAATTCCCACTAGTATATGAAAGTGATAACATGAGAGACTCTCTACTATGAAGATCATGGTGCTACTTTGAAGCACAAGTGTGGTAAAAGGATAGTAACATTGTCCCTTCTCTCTTTTTCTCTCATTTTTTCTTTTTTTGCCTTCTCTTTTTTTATGGCCTTTCTTTTTTGGGGGGCCTTCTCTTTTTATGGCCTTTTTCTCTTTTTTTATTTATTCCTCACTTAGGACAATGCTCTAATAATGATGATCATCACACTTCTATTTATTTACAACTCGATACTAGAAAAAAGATGACTCTATATGAATGCCTCCGGCGGTGTACCGGGATATGCAATGAACCAAGAATGACATGTATGAAAGAATTATGAACGGTGACTTTTCCACAAATACTATGTCAACTACATGATCATGCTAAGCAATATGACAATGATGAATGTGTCATGATGAACGGAATGATGGAAAGTTGCATGGCTATATGTCTCAGAATGGCTATGGAAATGCCATAATAGGTAGGTATGGTGGCTGTTTTGAGGAAGATATAAGGAGGTTTATGTGTGACAGAGCATATCATATCACGGGGTTTGGATGCACCGGCGAAGTTTGCACCAACTCTCAATGTGAGAAAGGGCAATGCATGGTACGGAAGAGGCTAGCAAGGATGGAAGGGTGAGAGTGCATATAATCCATGGACTCAACATTAGTCATAAAGAACTCACATACTTATTTCAAAAATCTACAAGTCATCAAAAACCTCGGCACTACGCGCATGCTCTTGGGGGATAGATTGGTAGGAAAAGACCATTGCTCGTCCCCGACCGCCACTCATAAGGAGGACAATCAAATAACACCTCATGTTTCAAATTTGTTACACAACGTTTACCATACGTGCATGCTACGGGACTTGCAAACTTCAACACAAGCATTTCTCAAATTCACAACTACTCAACTAGCACGACTTTGATATTATTACCCCCATATCTCAAAACAATCATCAAGCATCAAACTTCTCTTAGTATTCAACACACTCATAAGAAAGTTTTATTATTCTTGAATACCTAGCATATTAGGATTTTAAGAAATTACCATGCTATTAAGACTCTCAAAATAATCTAAGTGAAGCATGAGAGTTCATCTATTTCTTCAAAATAAAACTACCACCATGCTCTAAAAGATATAAGTGAAGCACTAGAGCAAATGACAAACTACTCCGAAAGATATAAGTGAAGATCAATGAGTAGTCGAATAATTATGCAACTATGTGAAGACTCTCTAACATTTAATAATTTCAGATCTTGGTATTTATTCAAACAGCAAGCAAAGAAAATAAAATGACATCTAAGAATAGCAAACATCATGTGAAGAAGCAAAAACTTAGGATCAACCGATACTAACCGATAGTTGTTGAAGAAGAAAGGTGGGATGCCAACCGGGGCATCCCCAAGCTTAGATGCTTGAGACTTCTTGAAATATTATCTTGGGGTGCCTTGGGCATCCCCAAGCTTGAGCTTTTGTGTCTCCTTAATTCCTCTCATATCACGGTCTCCCTAAATCTCAAAAGCTTCATCCACACAAAACTCAACAAGGACTCGTGAGATAAGTTAGTATAAACCATTGCCAAAACCTTATCATAATCTACTGTAGCAAATCACTAAAATTATTATTCAACATTGCATACTAAATGCCTCTGCATATTTAATAGTCCTATCCTCAAATAGAATCATTAAAGAAGCAAACATATGCAAACAATGCAAACATAACAGCAATCTGCCTAAACAGGACAGTCTGTAAAGAATGCAGCGACATCCATACTTCCCTAGCTCCAAAAATTATGAAATAAAATTCCCACTATAGTAAATTTATCAGAGCTTAATATTCAAAAGGTTTCAACATTTTATCACATTCTGACTTTTCTAGGGAATTATTGCAACAGCGGTAAACTTTTTGTTTTCAAACAGCAACATGTGGACTTCTAAAATAGGCATAGTAAAGGCTATCAATGCCACTTTTATTGAAATAAAAGATGCAAAACATTGTTCTAAATAACATAAAGTAAATCCTAACAAAAAAATTGACGCTCCAAGCAAAACACATGTCATGTGGTGAATAAAAATATAGCTCCAAGTAAAGTTACTGATGAACGAAGACGAAAGAGGGGATGCCTTCCGGGGCATCCCCAAGCTTAGGCTCTTGGCTATCCTTGAATATTACCTTGGGGTGCCTTGGTAATCCACAATCTTAGGCTCTTGCCACTCCTTATTCCATAGTCTATCGAATCCTTACCCAAAACTTGAAAACTTCACAACACAAAACTTAAAGTAGAAAACTCGTGAGCTCCGTTAGCGAAAGAAAACAAAATACCACTTCAAGGTACTGTAATGAACTCATTATTTATTTATATTGGTGTTAACCCTACTTTATTCCAACTTCTCTATGGTTTATAAACTATTTTACTAGTCATAGATTCATCAAAATAAGTAAACAACACATGAAAAACAGAATCTGTCAAAAACAGAACAGTCTGTAGTAATCTGGATCAAACGTATACTTCTGGAACTCATAAAATTCTAAAATAACTTTCTGGACCTGAGTAATTTATCTGTTAATCATCTGCAAAAAGAATTAACTAAATATCACTCTCCAAATAAAAATGGCAGCAATTCTCGTGAGCGCTAAAGTTTCTGTTTTTTACAGCATGATCAACAAGACTTTCCCCAAGTCTTCCCAAAGGTTCTACTTGGCACAAACACTAATTAAAAGCATAAAACCACATCTAAACAGAGGCTAGATGAATTATTTATTACTAAACAGGAGCAAAAAGTAAGGAACAAAAATAAAATTGGGTTGCCTCCCAACAAGCGCTATCGTTTAACGCCCCTAGCTAGGCATGATGATTTCAATGATGCTCACATAAAAGATAAGAATTGAAACATAAAGAGAGAATTATAAAGAATATGACTAGCACATTTAAGCCTAACCCACTTCCTATGCATAGGTATTTTGTGAGCAAACAACTTATGAGAACAATAATCAACTTGCATAGGAAGGTGGAACAAGCACAACTTCAAAATTTTCAACACATAGAGAGGAAACTTGATATTATTGCAATTCCTACAAGCATATGTTCCTCCCTCATAATAATTTTCAGTAGCATCATGAATGAATTCAACAATATAACCAGCACCTAAAGCATTCTTTTCATGATCTACAAGCATGGAAATTTTACTACTCTCCACACAAGCAAAATTCTTCTCATGAATAATAGTGGGAGCAAACTCAACGAAATAATTATCATGTGATTGAAAATTAAGAACAAGATGACAAGTTTCATGGTTATCATTATTCTTTAAAGCATACGTGTCATCACAATAATCATCATAGATAGGGGGCATGCTTTTATCATAATAAATTTGCTCATCAAAACTTGGGGGACAAAAAATATCATCTTCATCAAACATAGCTTCCCCAAGCTTGTGGCTTTTCATATCATTAGCATCATGGATATTCAAGGAATTCATACTAACAACATTGCAATCATGCTCATCATTCAAATATTTAGTGCCAAACATTTTATAGATTTCTTCTTCTAGCACTTGAGCACAATTATCCTTTCCATCATACTCACGAAAGATATTAAAAAGGTGAAGCGTATGAGACAAACTCAATTCCATTTTTTATAGTTTTCTTTTATAAACTAAACTAGTGATAAAACAAGAAACTAAAAGACTCAATTTCAAGATCTAAAGATATACCTTCAAGCACTCACCTCCCCGGCAACGGCGCCAGAAAAGAGCTTGATGTCTACTACACAACCTTCTTCTTGTAGACGTTGTTGGGCCTCCAAGTGCAGAGGTTTGTAGGACAGTGGCAAATTTCCCTCAAGTGGATGACCTAAGGTTTATCAATCCGTAGGAGGCGTAGGATGAAGATGGTCTCTCTCAAGCAACCCTGCAACCAAATAACAAAGAGTCTCTTGTGTCCCCAACACACCCAATACAATGGTAAATTGTATAGGTGCACTAGTTTGGCGAAGAGATGGTGATACAAGTGGTATATGGATGGTAGATAAAGGTATTTGTAATCTGAAATTATAAAAATAGTAAGGTAACTAATGATAAAAGTGAGCGTAAATGGTATTGCAATGCGTTGAAACAAGGCCTAGGGTTCATACTTTCGCTAGCGCAAGTTCCCTCAACAATGATAACATAATTGGATCACATAACTAGCCCTCAACATGCAACAAAGAGTCACTCCAAAGTCACTAATAGCGGAGAACAAACGAAGAGATTATGGTAGGGTATGAAACCACCTCAAAGCTATTCTTTCCAATCAATCCGTTGGGCTATTCCTATAAGTGTCACAAACAGCCCTAGAGTTCGTACTAGAATAACACCTTAAGACACAAATCAACCAAAACCCTAATGTCACCTAGATACTCCAATGTCACCTCAAGTATCCATGGGTATGATTATACGATATGCATCACACAATCTCAGATTCATCTATTCAACCAACACAAAGGACCTCAAAGAGTGCCCCAAAGTTCTACCGGAGAATCACGATGAAAACGTGTGCCAACCCCTATGCATAGGTTCATGGGAGGAACCCGCAAGTTGATCACCAAAACATACATCAAGTGAATCACGTGGTATCCCATTGTCACCACAGATACACACGGCAAGACATACATCAAGTGTTCTTAAATCTTTAAATACTCAATCCGATAAGATTACTTCAAAGGGGAAAACTCAATTCATTACAAGAGAGTAAATCTTTAAAGACTCAATCCGATAAGATTACTTCAAAGGGGAAAACTCAATTCATTACAAGAGAGTAGAGGGGGGAGGAGAAACATAAGATCCAACTATAATAGCAAAGCTCGCGATACATCAAGATCGTGCCAAATCAAGAACACGAGAGAGAGAGAGAGAGAGAGATCAAACACATAGCTACTGGTACATACCCTCAGCCCCGAGGGAGAACTACTCCCTCCTCGTCATGGAGAGCACCGGGATGATGAAGATGGCCACCAGAGAAGGATTGCCCCTCCGGCAGGGTGCCGGAACGGGTCTAGATTGGCTTTCGGTGGCTATGGAGGCTTCTTGCGACGGAACTCCCGATCTATTGTGCCCCCGGATGTTTTTAGGGTATATGGAGATATATAGGCGGAAGAAGTATGTCAGGGGGGCTCACGAGGGTGGAGGGCGCGCCCAGGGGGTGGGCGCGCCCCCCTGCCTTGTGACCTCCTCGCAGATCCCCCGATGTGCACTCCAAGTCTTCTGGGCTTCTTTCCTTCCAAAAATGAGTCCCGTGAAGTTTCAGGTCAATTGGACTCCGTTTGATTTTCCTTTTCTTTGAAACCCTAAAACAGGGTAAAAACAGAAACTGGCACTGTGCTCTGGGTTAATAGGTTAGTCCCAAAAATGATATAAAAGTGTATAATAAAGCCCATAAACATTCAAAACAGTAGATAATATAGCATGGAGCAATCAAAAATTATAGATACGTTGGAGACGTATCAATCTTCATATCCGAATTGCCAAGCTTGCCTTCCACGCAAAGGAGAGTCCCTCCCGGACACGGGACGAAGTCTTCAATCTTGTATCTTCATAATCCAACAGTTCGGCTGAAGGATATAGTCCTGTCGTCCGACGACCCCCTAATCCAGGACTCCCTCAGTAGCCCCTGAACCAGGGTTCAACGACGATGAGTCCGGCACACAGATTGTCTTCGGCGTTGCAAGGCGGGTTCTTCCTCCGAATACTCCATAGAAAATTTTGAACACCAGGATAGTGTTCGGCTCTGCAAAAAAATTCCACATACCACCGTAGAGAGTACAATATCTCCACAAATCTAATCTGCTGACAACTGTTCATAACATGACATCACGCCATGGCCCGGTCATTATTCGAACCGTTTTTCTCAACCAGCCACTGCACATATTGCGAGGCGGTTTTCTTGGCACGTCTTGTCAAAGCAGAGATCGTGTCCCCTTATCACGGGATTCTCATCAATACGGGTGTGGGTAACCCAACCATGCCTTCAATCACGGCGCTTGGGGAATAAGCGAGTTTACCAGGAAGGTGGGGAGGCGCATAGTTTCCTCTGTCCTTATAAAAGGACAAGGACTCCTCCTTTTCACTCACGCCTTCTTCTTCCCCGCCCATCCATTCTCGTGCACTCGAGCTCCAGCGCCCAAGTTCGCATTTCCTCCGCAAAAACCACTCCAAACATGTCCGGAGCGGGAGGCAAGTGAATGGTCTCCTCTATTACGGAGGAGAACATTACGAAGCTCCGGGAAGCCGGATACCTGGCCGCAAATATCACGCACTGGCTCCCAACTGCGGGGCAGATCGTCCCTACCCTCGAACCCTACGAAAGGGTTGGATTCCTTACCCATTTCGTCCGTGGGCTGGGATTTCCCCTCCACCCATTTGTTCGCGGGCTCATGTTCTACTACGGGCTAGACTTCCACAATCTGGCCCCAAATTTCATCCTCAACATCTCGGCGTTTATCGTCGTGTGCGAGGCCTTCCTTCGCATCAAGCCCCACTTCGGCCTGTGGCTGAAAACCTTCCATGTTAAACCGAAGGTGGTGGTCGGCCAGCAAGCGGAGTGCGGAGGCGCCATGGCGGGAAAAATGCCCAACGTCACCTGGCTTGAAGGCTCCTATGTGGAGATAGTGAAGGGGTGGCAATCGGGGTGGTTCTACATCAACGAGCCGCGTGACACCAACTGGGTGGCAGCCCCCGAATTTCGATCTGGCATCCCCACGCGGCTCACCTCCTGGAAAGAGAAGGGCCTATCCTGGGGTTCATCGGTGGAGCTAACCGGACTCCAGAACTGTGTTAAAAACATGATAAGCAAGAAAATCAAGCTTGTCAACGTGGTCCAGGTCATGCACTTTCGCCGGATCCTCCCGTGTCAAAGACGGGCATTCAATATGTGGGAGTTCGACCCGGCTAAGCACCAGACGCTGCGAGAGCTCTTCGACACGACACACCAGGACATCTGGAGGGTGCTGTTCAAGTCCGCTGAGGTACCTCCTCCCCTTACCGAGGATCGCGGACTCAGCGCAAAGCGCCCTGCCAATCCGGTAAGCTCCTTATATCTCATAAGATGTTTCTTTCCTCAGTATAATCATGTGGTGGATCTAAGCCTCCACGCCATTTAACAGGGATGGGTCGCGACAGCGGAGCGGATCGATTGTCCGGCCCCATTGCCCAAGGATCCAGCAGGGGCTCTCTTAACGGAGATGCTGGTTCCGGCGCCCTATGAGGCGCCAGAGAAGAAGGCCAAGAAGAAGGCCGCGGGGACTAGGAAAGGTCTCTGGTGCAAGGTCGTATCGGACTCATCGTCCGATAACACCGAGGCGCCCTCCTCCCACGAAAACGAGGAGGAGGACGAGGAAAGTTCTCCCCCCTTGGCCGGGGGAGACAAGAAAAGGAAGGCCGCCCCGTCAGGGGAGGCCGAAGGGTCCAAGAAGGGCAGGACTCTTCTTCCGGACTGCTCCACGGCGGCCGCTTTTAGCGACGAGGAGTGGTTACCCAGAGATAAGCCCTTGACGAAGTCGTAAGTATCCAGATACCATAATAGTTCTTGGTATGTTTTATTTTATTGCTTCTTATCATGCCGAACATGATCATCCAGCCCATCCAAAGCCCATATCGGTGTATCCTCATCGGATGAGTCTTTGGGCCCGTCGGATATGAACAGCGATTTACTCCCGACCGCCTCCTCCCCCACCCTACGGACGACGTTGAGGTGTTGTCTCAGAGGGTGCTGAACCAAGGGGAGACAATTCCGGAGGCGCCCCAAGGCGACATTCCGGACACTGGGCACACGAGGGGCAAGACTCCCACGGGCTCTAATGCTGGGGGCAGCAAGTCTAAGAGGGACAAGCTGTCTGTGCCGATGGCCTCTGTCCATCTAGAGGCATCGGACAATTTGCTGGAAGCGCTTAGCAGCGCTTCCATTGACGAAGAGCACTGCACTATCATGAGTGCGGTGGTCAAGAAGGTTCGGTCTGCCAAAAGCGGACTGACTGAAGCCTGTGCTAGCCTCCTAACAGGCTTTGAGGTAAGTAATTGAATTATGAGAAAATGTTACAGCATAGACAGTAGCCCCTGATACTCTGTTTGGTGTTCAGAAGAAAGGCCAAACAGAGGATCAAATAATAATCACAGGAGTCTAATCAGAATATGTCTATGTGAATAAGCGTTCTCCGCACTGAAGCGGGACCTTGAGCGGTCCAAGAGGCAGCTCGAAGAGAACAAAGGTAAGTGATACCTCGTCTATTTATTGATGAAGAAAAAGGAAACTGGTTGTTAGATCACAGGATCGTCATGAATTTTGCTAGGGCCACGACCAAAGTGGCGACCCTGAAGAAGGTGTTATCCGAGGCCGAAGACAAAGCGGCCAAGGAGCGCGCCGAGCGCGAGAAGCAAGAGGCCCGAGTCGGTGAGGTTCAGCAAGAGCTCCGGGAATTTGTCAAGAAGTACGAGTCCTTGGAGCGTGACTCTAGGATGCAAGGGTCCAAGCTTGTGAAGGCCCTCGAGACCGCAAAGAATGCCAAGGCCGAAGCCCAAAAGGCCCTCCAAGAAATTGAGGCGGTCAGGAAGATAGCGGCGGGTAAGGCATTCTTTATGTAAAGCAAGCGTGTGAAGGAAACTTTCCTTTTACTTACCCGAATTCGGAGCTCTCCAGGAGCGTTCGCAGATCTACCCAGCAGTGTGTCGGATGCCGCGGAGTTCTACCAGGCCGAGGAAGGGAGCTCGACGGAGAGGTTGTTCTGGTCTCAGTATACTGGGACCGAACATCCGATGCCTTTGAGCGACCAGTTGAAGCAACTTGTCGAGCTTCACAAGGCGGCCGAACTGGCCATGAAGGGCCTTATAGTCCGGATGTGGCCTAGCGAGCCCCTGCCCGGCAGCTATTTCGGCCTGGTATGGCGGCTTGTGAACGCTTGCCCCTGGCTTGAAGTCATAAAGTGGTCCGTCTGCATTGAGGGTGCACGCAAGGCTTTTGCCCGGGCGAAAGTGCACTGGGCGAAGATGGACGCCGAAAAGCTGGTGAAGGAGGGGCCGCCGGAGGGCAAGGAGCATCGCCACCCCGAAAAGTATTATGACAGTGTCCTAAAGGGTGCTCGCCTTGTGGCAGATGAATGTGCTAAGGATGTAATATTTGAATGAATATACTCTTTGATCCTGTAATATGAAACGAGTTCATGTGCGCTATGTAATGCTTGTTAATTTAAAATATTACCTTCTGTATGTCCGTTTATAAAATTTGAGAGTTGGCCAGCCGTCGGCTTCTGCTCCCATGTAACTAGTACTGAGGTGTTTGGGATAAACCTGATCACTCTTTATCCCAGTTTTGGGTCCTTCGAAGGAGGTGTTCAGCACAACGAACCAGGTAATCGGACTATAAAGCTTTATCACTCTCACTTAGCCATAGAAGTCTACAATTTTAAATTTTGGTGAAGCCCCTAGTATTCGGAAGGCCGAACTTGGGGCGCTATGTACGCCTAAATCGGACAAGGCCGACTCCTCGCCCGAAGCGGAAAAAATCTTTAAGGATTTGAGACCTCTCGAACAGCGACCAGCTCTCGCCGCATCATGACAGTCAGTTTTCCGCTTTCTCTACTGAGGTGCTCGTCCGGACGAACCGGAACACAATCGCAGTAGTTCTCCCAGTGCTACCTTAGCCGATATAGCGGAACGTAAGGTACCAAAACATGGGAGCCGAGCAAACCCAACTATTGACCCAAGACATGATTCGGAGCTGATGCATATAATGCTATAAGTTCGGGGTGCTGCACTGTCAAAAGTGTTCGGACTTTTCATGCCATGTTATGGGGTAAACTGAAGCCCCTGGCGCACTGATCGTATCAGAATATACGGGTGTGATTTGTCGTAAATAAGCAGACAGGAAAAAAAGGTAGAGGAATGCAATAATGAGCTAATGTTGTACATTGTTATTTAAATGATATGTCAAAGCGTATGCATACATGTAGTGCAATAAGTAAAAGATAGGACTATTTGACATGCCCTATCCAAGGTCAAGCTGCGTGTGGGTATGCAAAACAGGTATATCGATCATTATCAGAGACCACCTGAGGATTCACTTGTATGTCAAAGCTTCTTGCTTCCTTGGTGTTTCCTTCCCGTGATGGGTCCGATAATCAGACGATCGGAGAGGGCCTTCAGAGAATAGGGGCCTGAAAGGAAGAAAATGTTAAAGGTATATGGGTCCTGGCGCGATTGAGCCGCATTGTGGGTCGTGCCATGGCCGTGCCTCCACCTATGCCCATGGTATCTTGAGTGTGTAATTATGTACGCGCGACGCAAATTTTGCCGCTTGACTGGGACTAGGACGGAGGCCGAATTGCTAGGCGAGCTCTAAACATGCCTGGCGATCCTCTTGCAGGGTACTCCAGACTCGCTTGAAGGTGTCCGGGGTCTTTTTTGCCGAATTGGCGGTTTGCCTCATAAGGCTGCTTTGTGCTTCTGCTGCGAGGGCCGCAGTGTGCTCCTCCGTGTGGAGCGAGCGTTATATGTTTCCATTAACTGTTATAACCCCGCGAGGTCTAGGCATTTTGAGCTTCAGGTATGCATAATGTGGTGCCGCATTGAATCTAGCAAATGTGGTTCGTCCGAGCAGTGCGTGATAGCCACTGCGGAAGGGGACGATATCAAAGATTAACTCCTCGCTTTGGAAGTTGTCCGGTGATTCAAAGACCACTTCCAGTGTGATTGAGCCCGTGCAACAGGCCTCTACACCTGGGATGACACCTTTAAAGGTGGTTTTGGTGGGTTTAATCCTCGAGGGGTCTATGCCCATCTTACGCATTGTATCCTGATAGAGCAGGTTCAGGCTGCTGCCACCATCCATAAGGACTCGAGTGAGGTGAAATCCGTCAATGATGGGGTCAAGGACCAATGCGGCAAAACCTCCATGACGGATACTGGTGGGGTGGTCCCTCCGATCAAAGGTGATCGGACAAGAAGACCATGGGTTGAACTTTGGGGCGACTGGCTCCATCGCATAGACGTCCCTCAGTGCACGCTTCCGTTCCCGCTTGGGAATATGGGTTGCGTATATCATGTTTACCATTTTCACTTGGGGAGGAAATTTCTTCTGTCCTCCTGTGTTCAGTGGCCAGGGCTCCTCCTCGTCGTCGCTATGCAGCCCCTTTTCCTTGTTTTCGACATTTAACTTAACGGCATGTTTGAACACCCAACATTCTCTGTTGGTGTGGTTGGCTGGTTTATCGGGGGTGCCGTGAATTTGACACGAACAATCGAGTATGCGGTCCAAGCTGGACGGGCCTGGATTGCTCCTTTTGAACGGCTTTTTCCGCTGGCCGGATTTAGAGCCACTGAATCCGGCATTAACTGTCGAGTCTTCGGTGTTGTCGCCGTTGTTGCGGCGCTTGTGTCTGTTGCGACATGGCCTGTGTTGCTATCTTTGGCATCTGAATTGCCAGGGTTTCTTGATGTGTTGTTGATGTGAGCCAGCCAGCTATCCTCACCCGCACAAAAGCGGGTCATGAGTGTCGTGAGGGCTGCCATGGACTTCGGCTTTTCTTGGCCGAGGTGTCGGGCGAGCCATTCGTCGCGGATGTTATGCTTAAATGCCGCTAAGGCCTCGACATCCGGACAGTCGATGATTTGGTTCTTTTTAGTTAGGAACCGAGTCCAGAATTTCCTGGCTGATTCCCCTGGCTGTTGGGTTATGTGACTCAAGTCATCGACATCCGGTGGTCGCACATAAGTGCCCTAGAAGTTATCAAGGAATGCGTCTTCCAAATTCACCCAACTACCAATGGAGTTTGCCGGCAGGCTATTGAGCCAATGCCGAGTAGGTCCTTTGAGTTTTAATGGGAGGTACTTGATGGCATGTAGATCGTCACCGCGGGCCATGTGGATGTGGAGGAGGAAATCTTCGATCCATACCGCGGGGTCTGTTGTGCCATCATATGATTCAATATTCACGGGTTTAAGACCTTCTGGGAATTCGTGATCCATTACTTCATCAGTGAAGCATAGGGGGTGTGCGGCGCCTCTGTGCCGGGCTATATCACGAGCAGTTCATACGAGTCTTGTCTGCTATATTCGGCCCGACCGGATTTGCTTTTAGTATATCCGACGTGACGGTCGTCGTTACTTGTTGGGGCATGCCCCCGTGATCTGTAGATCGATCTTGTATGTCCTGCTTTGTTTTCCAATACTTCTCGTAGGTCCTGCGTGTTGCCCCGGTCCTTGGTGTTTTTGTTTGTTTGGCTACGGGGTGCGGGCTGGACTTCGGGCTGATACGCCGCTTTGTCTCGGCCACGAGGTGGCCGGTCAGCCGCATCATACGCTGGTAGTGTAGGCTTTAATGCTTCCTCCTCGAGTTGGGGTAGCAACCTGCACTTTGGGTAACTTTTGGTTGGGCGCTCGAGTTCATATTCCTCGGCTGCCAGCACCTCGGTCCATCTATCCGCTAGCAGATCTTGATCAGCTTGAAGCTGCTGTTGCTTTTTCTTCAGGCTTTTTGCTGTGGCTATAAGTCGGCGCTTGAAGCGCTCCTGCTCGACGGGATCCTCGGGCATGATAAATTCTTCATCGCCGAGGCTCGCCTCGTCATTGGAGAGAGGCATGTAATTGTCATCCGCTGATTCTCCGTCTGCCGCATGTTCCTTAGGGCTAGCTTGCCCATCCTCCCGCTCGAAGCCTGGCTTGAGGGGATTGTCTTTGGCACTGTCCGCAGTATTATTGTCTCTTGTGCCGGTATCGCTGCTTTTGCTATGGTGGGGTTTAGAGCGACGCCGATGACGCCGGTGCTTAGATTGCTTCTCGAGGGGATTATCCTCCGTTGCCTTATTTCCATTGCTTTCTTTGGGGGTGTCCACCATGTATATATCATATGATGAGGTGGCTGTCCAGTGCCCTGTGGGCGGTGGTTCCTGTTCTTCTCCTGCATCATCGTCCATACCGTCGATGTCTTCGGAGCCGAAATCAAGCATGTCGGTTAAGTCATCGACAGTGGCTATTAAGTGGGTGGTGGGTGAGGGACGAATTTCTTCGTCGTCCGCTTCCCACTCGAGCCGGACACAGTTTGGCCAAGGGCCTCCTGACAAGGAGAGAGACCTTAATGAATTTAGCACGTCGCCCAAGGATGAGTGCTGAAAGATATCCGCGGAGGTGAACTCCATGATCGGTTCCCAATTAGATTCGATAGGCACGGACGCACGCGGCTCGGAGCCTGTGGCCAGGGACAAATCCAAGGGTCCGGCAACACAGGTCTCACAGGAGGTGAAATCAGTATTCGGCTCTATCGCCGCTGGGTGTGCGGCCTCCGTGGCGGGGTCCATCCACCCGTCCTCGAACGGCACGATTTGCTCCGAATTGAGGGTCGGAGTAGCCACAGGTGTGACCTCCCGAACACCGCCCGGCGGTGGAGCTAGGTCATGCTCGTCGTGGTTGTGCGGTGCACCTGACACGGGCTCGAATCCATCGAAGATCAAGTCTCCGCGGATGTCGCTGGTATAGTTTAAGTTTCCAAACCTGACCCGACGGCCAGGGGCGTAGCTCTTGATCTGCTCCAGATGGCCAAGCGAGTTGGCCCGCAGTGCAAAGCCGCCGAATACGAAGATTTGTCTGGGGAGAAAAACCTCACCCTGGATCACATCGTTGCCGATGATCGAAGGAGCCATCAAGCCTTATGGTGAAGACACAGTGGAACTCTCAATGAAAGCACCAATGTCGGTGTCAAAACCGGCGGATCTCGGGTAGGGGGTCCCGAACTGTGCGTCTAAGGTGGATGGTAACAGGAGGAAGGGGACACAATGTTTACCCAGGTTCGGGCCCTCTTGATGGAGGTAATACCCTACGTCATGCTTGATTGATCTTGATGATATGAGTATTACAAGAGTTGATCTACCACGAGATCGTAGAGGCTAAACCCTAGAAGCTAGCCTATGATTATGATTATTGTTGTCCTACGGACTAAACCCTCCGGTTTATATAGACACCGGAGGGGGCTAGGGTTACACAAAGTCGGTTGCAAGGGAGGAGATCTTCATATCCGAATTTCGAAGCTTGCCTTCCACGCAAAGGAGATTCCCTCCCGGACACGGGACGAAGTCTTCAATCTTGTATCTTCATAATCCAATAGTCCGGCCGAAGGATATAGTCCTACCGTCCGAGGACCCCCTAATTTAGGACTCCCTCAGCCGGCTCCTGACAGTCAGACCCCCTCTCTCCCTGAAAGTTTGCACCTCGTTACTATGAGTAGACGGGGCATGGCTACAGTACAGCCTGCCACCCCTGAATCCAGGGTTGAGCGTGGCCGCAGTGCTACGTACCGGGCAGACGTCCTCCGCCCGGCGCAGCACTATTGCCATGCAGCCCATGGCAGGAGGAGCCATGATCCCACTACAAGCTGTCGATACGGCCTACAGGCGGCGGGCCCTACCTGCCTGTGAGAAGCCATAAGACGGCAGGCCCTGACCAGCCGGCGTGGGGGAGGCCGACTCCCAGCAGGCGGCCCTCCCCCCTCAGAATATGTGCGCCATTAATCAGAAGAGATGGGGAATGGCCACAGTAAACGCCCGCTACCTGCAGCAGCATGGTGGGAGAATTACACTGTCACCTATCCCATCAACACTGTTACATGGGACCATTCAGCAGGCTCTTCGCACTGCCCATGTATCAGCAGGAGCTATGGCCATGAAGAAGCGTGAGTTTCGTAACTTACGCCAAGGAGGACGCACCGTTGGCCAGTATGTGGATGACTTTTGTAAGCTAGCGCGTTATGCCCTAGATGACGTTGCTACAGATGCAGCTAAACAGGAGAAGTTTCTGGAGGGACTAAATGATGAGCTGAGCATGCAGTTGATGGTAGCAACCTTTGGTAGATAGAGCTCTCATGATTGAAGGGAAGCAGCAGCAGATTGACAACCATAAGAGGAAGTATGGACACGGGAAGTATAATTCTGGAGCTCAGCAGAGACCCCGTTTTACCCCAAACTCGGGAGGACCCCTTTAGCATAACCATGGAGGTCACAACCACAATGGATGGATTACGCACAACCATAGTGGCCCCAGGAATGGAAATGGTAATGGAGGAAGCAACGGTCAAAACCGTACCAACCCTGCAACGCCCGCCAAGAAGGATCTAAGTCACATTACTTGTTTCAAGTGCGGGAAGAATGGACATTATGCCACAGAATGTTCTGAAGCAAACAATGGAAATGGCAATGGAAGCTCTGGGAAGAAGCCCAACCCTTTCAACAGGGGACAAGTGAACCACATTAGCGTGGAGGAGATTGAAGTGCAACCCGATGCAGTAATAGGTAAGTTTATGATTAAGTCATTTACTGCAATCGTTCTTTTTGATATTGGTGCACCGCATTCATAAATATCAAGGGGATTTATGAATAATTTTAAACTGCCAACCCAAACCCTTAGGACACCCATGTTAGTAACCTCGCCAGGAGCAGAGTATATGGCTGACCTTTGGTGTGATCGGTTACCATTAAGGATTGGTAACTACCTGTTTCCCTCAAACCTAATAGTATTGGAGTCACAGGGACTGGATGTGATATTAGGCATGGATTGGTTATCGAAGTATGGAGGGAACATTAACTACGCCAGTAAGTCGATTTTGCTTACCACCCCAGAAGGAAGAAGGATCAAGTATGTATCCTGGCATGTGCCGAATAGGACTCAAGTGAACTCCTTATCAGGAGTTGTACACGAGGAAGTACCAGTAGTGAAGGATTTCCAGGATGTATTTCCAAAAGAGTTGCCAGGCATGCCACCAGATAGAGACATTGAGTTTCTGATTGAGCTGTTGCCAGTCACAGGGCCAATATCTAAGAGACCGTACAGGATGCCCGCTAAGGATTTAGAGAAAATTAAGAAGCAGATTAAGGAGTTACTGGATAGAGGCTATATTCGCCCAAGCTCTTCACCTTGGGGATCACCAGTACTTCTAGTGGAGAAGAAGGACGGATCGTTGAGGATGGTTGTTGATTATTGAGGACTGAATGAGGTGACGATCAAGAACAAGTACCCACTGCCGATGATCAAGGACTTGTTTGACCAACTGCAAGGAGCTAAGGTATTTTCCAAGATCGATCTGCGATCAGGGTACCACCAGCTGAAGATTCGAGAGCAGGATATGCCTAAGACAGCTTTTACCACAAGGTACAGGCTATATGAGTATACCATTATGTCATTTGGTCTGACTAATGCACCTGCCTATTTTATGAACATGATGAACAAGGTGTTTATGGAGTTTTTGGATAAGTTCATCATGGTGTTCATTGATGATATTTTGGTTTATTCGAAGAATGAAGGGGAGCATAAGGAGCATTTGCGTTTGGTACTTGGAAAGCTTAGAGAACATCAGTTATACGCCAAGTTCAGCAAGTGTGAGTTTTGGTTGAAGGAAGTTGGATTCCTAGGACATGTTATATCCGGAGAAGGAATAGCCGTAGACCCTACCAAGGTCATTACTGTGACAAATTGGAAAGCACCCACGTTAGTTGGAGATATCCAGAGTTTTCTTGGACTCGCAGGATACTACCGGAGGTTCATCGAGAATTTCTCGAAGATTGCAAAGCCCATGACAGAGTTGTTGAAGAAGGACACCAAGTTTAAATGGACTGAGGAATGTGAGGCCAGTTTTCAGGAGTTGAAGAAACGCTTGGTTACAGCTCCAGTGTTGATTCTTCCAGATCAACGCAAGGATTACCATGTGTATTGCGACGCTTCTCATCGAGGACTTGGAGCAGTGCTTATGCAGGAAGGAAGAGTTGTATCTTATTCCTCACGACAGCTTAAACCCCATGAGTTAAATTATGCTACCAATGATTTGGAGTTAACAGCCATAGTGCATACGTTGAAGACATAGAGACATTTTTTCATCGGAAATCATTGTGAGGTGTACATGGATCACAAGAGTTTGAAGTATATCTTCACGCAGAAGGAGTTGAATCTCAGGCAAAGGAGATAGTTGGAGCTCATCAAGGATTATGATATGAAGTTACATTATCATCCCGGAAAGGCTAACGTAGTAGCCGATGCATTTAGCCGCAAGAGTCATGTCAATACACTCATGACCGGAAAGTTACCCAAGGAGTTAGCAGAGGATCTTCATGGGCTATGCTTGGAAATAGTTCCGAGGGGTTATGTAACAACATTGGAGATTCAATCTACTTTGATGGGTAAGATCAGAGAAGCTCAGAAGACGGACAAGGAGATTGCTGAGATAAAAGAGAGGATGAGCAAAGGAAAAGCTAAAGGATTCCGTGAGGATGAGCACGATACCCTATGGTTTGAAGACCGCGTATATGTGCCAAATGATCCAGAGATCGGGAAGTTGATTCTGCAAGAGGCCCACGATTCACCATATTCGATTCACCCAGGAAATATCAAGATGTATCTGGATTTGAAGGATAGTTTCTGGTGGACCGGAATGAAGAAGGATGTTGCGAGTATGTAGCAGTTTGTGATGTATGTCAGAGAGTGAAGGCAGAACATCAGAAGCCAGTGGGATTGTTACAGCCATTGCCGATACTCGAATGGAAGTGGGATAAACTAGGCATGGACTTTATCACGGGATTTCCCAGAACTCGTTCAGGCTATGACTCGATATGGGTTGTAGTCAATCATTTGACGAAAGTAGCTCATTTCATCCCAGTGAAGACCACATACACCAGTGCTAAGTTGGCAAAGATTTACATGACCAGAATCATTTGTCTGCATGGAGTTCCAAGGACCATTGTATCAGATAGAGAAACCCAGTTTACCTCAAAGTTTTGGAATCAGTTGCATGAGACTTTGGGAACCAGGCTAGAGTTCAGTACAGCTTTTCATCCGCAGATAGATGTACAGACTGAGAGAGTCAATCAGATTTTGGAGGATATGTTGAGAGCTTGTGCGCTAGACTATGGATCTCGTTGGGACGACAATTTGCCTTATGTAGAGTTCTCTTACAACAACAGCTATCAAGCCAGTTTGAAGATGGCCCCTTTCGAAGCATTGTACGGAAGGAGGTGCAGGACACCACTGTTGTGGGATGAAATTGGAGACCGTCAATTGTTTGGACCAGATTTGATTAAAGAGTCTGAAGAGAAGGTTAAACTGATACGCGGTAGACTCAAGGTAGCCTAGTCCAGGCAGAAGAGCTATGCGGATTCTAAGCGCACGGAGACAGTTTACGAAGTCGGAGACAGAGTGTATCTTCGAGTATCACCACTTCGAGGAGTGAAGCTGTAACACCCCGGATGTAACTTTCCCTATTTGTACTCCAACTCTTGCCGTTTCCGGCGTTAAGTTATATTTATTTCTCGGGTTTGGGTCTTTGTCTCCGTGTGTTGTTTTATTTGTCATGCATCTCATATCATGTCATCATGTGCATTGCATTTGCATACGTGTTCATCTCATACATCCGAGCTTTTTCCCCGTTGTCCGTTTTGCATTCCGGCGCTTCGTTCTCCTCCGGTGGTCATTTCTAGCTTTCTTTCGTGTGTGGGGATTAAGCATTTCCAGATTGGACCGAGACTTGTCAAGCGGCCGTGGTTTACCACCGGTAGACCGCCTGTCAAGTTTCGTATCAGTTGGACTTCGTTTGATACTCCAACGGTTAACCGAGGGACCGAAAAGGCCTCGTGTGTGTTGCAGCCCAACACCCCTCCAATTTGGCCCAAAACCCACCAAGCTCTGCTCCATGTCCTAGAGCGTTCGATCATGATCGCGTGGCCGAAAACCGCACCTCATTTGGACTCTCCTAGCTCCACTTATGCCTATAAATAGCCCCCCCCATTTTCGGATCTCTTCTTCCTCCCTGAAACCCTAGTCTAAAAAAAACAGATCCCCGCACCGACGGACGTGTCCGCCCCCGGCCGGAGCATCTGCCGCCGCCCGCGCCCAACCGGGCGTTGCCACGTGGCCCTCGCCACTCCGCCGCCGCCGCGGCCCGGGAGGCCCGAGTCGGGCCCCCGAGGCCCGTAGCCACGCCGCCGCCCTGGTCATCCTCCGCCGCCCGCGCCGCCCTTCTTCTCCGGCGCCAACGCCGCCTCCTCTCGACGCCGACTCGCCGGCTGCCTCGCCGCCACGTGCCGGACCCCGCCTCGCCAAGCTCGCCGCCCCGCCGCCAAGCCCGTCGCCGGCGGGCCCTGCTCCGGCCGCCGCCGACCCCGCCGTCCGGCAGCCCTCGCCGGCGCCGACTCCCTCCTCGTCGGAGCCCTGCTTCCTCGCCGGAGAGCTTCGGTGAACAGTGCCGGCCGCGCCTCGGTTTCCGTGCGAAACCCTAGATCTAATCCGAGAGGTTGATTTTTTTTGCTAAGTCCCAGGAATTTTCACTTCATATGCTCCTGTTCGAGGCCCCGTAACTTTGCATCCGTAGCTCTGATTTGGGCATACAGTATATCAAAATGTTCGTCTCGACGAGTACATCATTTCATTCCATTGCATCATTTTTATTTGAGCTCATCTTGATGCCCAAAATGCTGTTAGAAGGAGGCTTCGTGAGTTAATTGTCAGATCTGCTAGTTCATCTTAGACTTTTGTCATTTTTGCCATGATTATTGTGTGCATGCTATGCCTGTGAGTCCTTCATATGTTTTGTTAAGGATTTTGTCTTCTTTTCAGAGGTGCAACCCATGCATTTTTAGGATGTGTGTGGTGACTTGTGCAAGCTTGCAAAATGAGGCACCCGGGAAATCTGTTTTCAGAGACTTAGTTGTTTTCACTAAGTCTGGGATTATTTAGTTCATGATGCCATATGTTCAGCTTGTTTCCTAGTGATCCGTGCCTCTTTTGAGGATGATCAGTAAAGGAGTTTTGTTAATCATGTTATGATCTATCCATCAATGTCTTTGTTTGAAATTATGGAGCACCCTAGCTTGAGTCAATCGAGCTCTACTTTTGCTTCGTTGTGAATCTGGGCAGATCGTCAACTCGTTTGTGATTTGCCGGCGTTGTTGTAGTTGATCCGTGCATGCTATGTCATTGTTCTTGCCATGTCTAGCTAGCATTTTGTGCCTTCTTAATGGATGTATGCTTGCCTTTCCATGACTTGCAACGTGGTGAGTGCATCGAGCTCATTTACATGCCTTCGTGAGTTATATTTCAGCATGTCTCAGTTTTCACCAAGTCTGAAAACTGATTATGTTTTTGCTATGTTCGTGTGCTCGTTAGTATATTTTGTGATCCCTTTTGGCCCCAGGTCACTTTGGGTATTTTGTTAAGCTTGTTGACTAGCTCCATGCCATGTTCTTATTTGTCATAATCAAGTCATGTATCATGTTGTTTTGCTGCTCCGAAGAGGGCTTCGTGATCTGAAATTTCAGACAAGTGTTAATTTCACTAAGTCTGGAATCTGTTTTGCATTTGCGTTTTTGCCATGCTTGTTTGAGCCTCATAATGGATGAATTGGCCGTGGCTCAGTGCTAGTCTTTTGTTAAGCATCTTGTTTACATCCCTGCCATATATTTTGTTGTCATGTTTGGTGGCTGTAGCATGTTCATCTCACTGCATTTAGATGCCTACTTGCTGTAAATCGCAGACCGGTGTCATTCTTAAAACGCTTGCCATTTCCAAACCGTAACTCCGATTCCGGCGTTCTTTATATCGTTTTCAAGCGATTTCATCTCATCTTTCCAGTGGCACCCTTGGAATCCCAAGTTGAGGCCAGCTTCATGCATTTCCTGTCATATCTTGCATTTTGCATCCCGCATCGCATCCCGCATAGCATATCATCTTTTCATCATATTACTTGGTCTTGCACGTGGTTGATTGTATCCTTGTTGCTTGTTTGTCTTGTTTGGGTAGAGCCGGGAGACGAGTTCGCTACCGAGGAGCCCATTGAGTTTGCTTGTGAGGATCCAGTCAACTCTGACAACTGTGCAGGCAAGATGATCATACCCTCGAAATCACTACTATCTTTGCTATGCTAGTTTGCTCGCTCTTTGCTATGCCAATGCTACGATGCCTACCTTTTGCTTGTCAGCCTCCCAATTGCCATGTTGAACCTCTAACCCACCATGTCCTAGCAAACCGTTGATTGGCTATGTTACCGCTTTGCTCAGCCCCCTCTTATAGCGTTGCTAGTTGCAGGTGAAGATTGGAGGCCGTTCCTCGTTGGAACATCATTTATTTACTTGTTGGGATATCATTACATTGCCATGTTATCTTAAAGCATCTATATACTTGGTAAAGGGTGGAAGGCTCGGCCTCTCGCCTAGTGTTTTGTTCCACTCTTGCCGCCCTAGTTTCCGTCATATCGGTGTTATGTTCCCAGATTTTGTGTTCCTTACGCGGTTGGGTTATAATGGGAACCCCTTGATATTTCGCCTTGATTAAAGCTTGTCCAGCAATGCCTAACCTTGGTTTTACCATTTTCCACCTAGCCTTTTCTTTCCCTTGGGTTCTGCAGACTCAAGGGTCATCTTATTTTACCCCCCCGGGCCAGTGCTCCTCTGAGTGTTGGTCCACCTGTCAGCTGCCGGTGGCCACCAGGGGCAACTCTGGGCTGGCCTACCCGTACCTAAGACAATCTGAGTGTGCCCTGAGAAAGAGATATGTGCAGCTCCTATCGGGATTTGTCAGCACATTCGGGCGGTGTTGCTGGTCTTGTTTTAACCTGTCGAAGTGTCTTGAGTTACTGAGATACCGAGTCTGATCGGAACGTCTTGGGAGGAGGTCTATTCCTTCGTTGACCGTGAGAGCTTGTCATGGGCTAAGTAGGGACTCCCCTGCAGGGATTGAACTTTTGAAAGCCGTGCCCGCGGTTATGGGCAGATGGGAATTTGTTAATGTCCGGTTGTAGATAACTTGAACCTTAATTAATTAAAATGAATCAACCGTGTGTGTTACCGTGATGGCCTCTTCTCGGTGGAGTCCGGGAAGTGGACACGGTGTTGGAGTTGTGCTTGCGCAGGTTGTTCTTCTAGATTCTCGCTCGCGCTTTGCCTCCTCTTCTTGCTCTCTTTTGCGTATAAGTTAGCCACCATATATGCTAGTCGCTTGCTGCAGCTCCACATACATTTGCCTTACCCTTCCTATAAGCTTAAATAGTCTTGATCGCGAGGGTGCGAGATTGCTGAGTCCCTGTGGCTCGCAGATACTATAACTCCAGATGCAGGTCCAGGTGATTCCGCTCCAGGTGACGAGTACGAGCTCAAGTGGGAGTTCGACGAGGACTCTCAGCGTTACTACATGTCTTTTCCTGATGATCAGTAGTGGTGCCTAGTTGGGGTTTGATTCGGGGCCTTGTCGCATGTTGGGTTCTTTTCTATTTTGGCGTCGTAGTCGGGCCCTGAGTGTTTGTATGATGGATGTTATTTATGTACTTTGATGTGACGTGGCGAGTGTAAGCCAACTATGTATCTCCCCCTTTTATTATGCATTACATGGGATGTTGTGATGATTGCCTAACTTGCGACATTGCTTTCAATGCGGTTATGTCTCTAAGTCGTGCCTCGACACGTGGGAGCTATAGCCGCATCGAGGGCGTTATAGAAGCGTTTTGGAGTTAAGGGAAAGTTAGCGCCACGTTTTGTGAGACCATACAAAGTTTTGGAACATATGGGAGAAGTTGCGTACAAGTTGGGATTGCCGAAGGATTGTCAGAAGTTCATGATGTGTTCCACGTTTCTCAGTTGAAGAAGTGTCACGCAGAGATGGCTGATATTCCTCTAAGAGATACAGTGCCACTGAAAGCGATTCAGTTGGATAGCGACTTGACCTACGAGGAGAAACCAGACAAGATTCTTGATTTTGCCAGCCGAGTCACACGCAGCAAGGTTATCAAGTTATGTAAAGTTCAGTGGAGCCACCATGCTGAGGATGAAGCCACCTGAGAACGAGAGGAAGAATACAGAAGGATCACCCTCACCTATTTTCTAGCCAACCCGAATCTCGAGGGCAAGATTCATCTTAAGGGGGTAGGTTTGTAACATCCCAAATTTTCAATTTGGAATGTTATGCATTGCATATCACATTTCATTACATTTTGGTTTGATCCTAGAAATTCTATGCAACTCAAGGACCCACGAAGAGAGTTGGGGATTTCGTTATTTTCATATTTGAGTTTTCTCAAATTTTGAAAAAAGAGGATCGTTTGATTTTAATTGTTTTATCTTTGAATATTTCTTTTATGAAAATAAAAAGAGAGGGGATAAAATGACTTCCCCAAAATAAAGAAATATTGGATATTTAATGTTAAAATCAAATAAGATTTTATTCGGAGTTTTTATCAAAATTTTATTTGAATTAGGAAAAATATGCGTTTTTCAAAATTGCATTAGAGGCCTAAATAAATGTTCATCTTGTCCGTTAGATTTTTAGAGGACGAGAAAAATTTATTTCAGAATTTTTGGAGTCCGTTTAGTATTTCTTTTCTTTGTTTTTCCAAGCGGAATTATTTAAAAAAAATCAACCGACCTAACCGGGTCGTGTCCGACCTGGACACTAGCCCGGCCGGCCCTTATAAGCCATGAAGGCCCGAGCCGCAGCCACCCCGCCCGAACCCGCCGCCGCCGCCGGAGCCTCGCCGCGCCGCCGCCCGCGATGCCGCCCCCCAGCGTCGCCGTCGCCGCCTGTCCCGAGCCCCGCCGCCGCCGTTGCCCCTCGCCGCCGATGCCGGAGCCGCCGCAGACCTCGCTGCCGATCTCGCCGAGGTAGTTGCCGCCGCCGCCGGTTTTCTTCGGAAAACCGATCGGTTTATTATTATTTTTTCAAAACCCTGATTTTTTTTATTTATTTAGATCGGTTTTTCCTGGTTTATTTATTTAGAGAACACCCGTTCGTACGTTCGTTTTAACCAACGGTTTTCACTCGTTAACCGCAGACAACGAACGTTCGTTCGTTAGCCTGTTCATCAGTTTTCTTTTTCCAGGGTTTTTCCACGATTATTTTCGATCGCGATTTCTGCCCTAATCTTCGTTCTAGTATAATTTTTCGCTTGTTAGTCGGAATGAGGCGATTCAAGCGCCTAGATCTTCGTCTTGAAGCCCTCTTTCTGTTTAACTAACTTGAACAAGTTTTTGCTACTGTAAAATTTGACTTAAGTTCAGATTAGTAAAAGGATCTTGTTTCTTTCGTAGTTTGAGTTTCGTTACTTCGTTTGATTTGATTCTTTTTGCAAACCGGAGTTCCTAAGTTGAACTTTCTGGTTAGATCTTTTGTTTGAGTTTTACCCATGCTTCTAGTTGAGTGCTTATTGTATGCTTGTTTGTTTGTGATAGAGTACCCGAAGTGCGAAGCGTGCTACTACGAGTCTCTGGGTTTCACGGATCATCAGTAAGGCAAGTAACACTTTGATCATATCCTTTTACTACCCAGTTTTATTGCATTAGATCAATCCTCAGACATTTGCATGATTAGGATCTGATTAAATTATGGATTTTGGGAAGTACTTGAGGTAGTACCTATTCACCTGTTTATTTTTCAAACCTTGTGAGTTACTTCTACGTTGCTTATTATTGCTATGCTATGCTCGTAGACGTAGATTGGGTTTGAGAGTTTTCATGACAGATGTGAGCTTGTTAATTAATGGTTCAACTTAAGGTGGCAACTTGAATACACATCTGGGTGGATTGCTTGTGGGAACCTGGAGAACCCAGTGTTGTCCTAGGATATTCCGGAGGACCCGTGTGATCATCCTACCGCCCGCCACCCAGGCTCAAAGGGATCATAAGATTTTTCATACTAGAAACTTTCGTGTGCACTCACAAGCTATTATGGGCTCTAGCATAGTTGAGTAAGTTGCGTAAAACTCTTGAAGAGATAGACTAGCAGATGTAGTGGGTTGTAGGTGGTATAGTCTACCCAGAGTAGAGAGTTAATGCTTCATAAAGACCGTGTCTCGAATCTCCGACCATGGATGTATTCGAGTCTTGTGGAGAAAAATGCGCAAACTTCTGCAAAGTGTATAAACTAATCATGGTTAGCCGTATCCCGGTTATGGACATCTTGAGTATCTGGTTCTTGGATTATCATGATTGATCTCATCACTCTTAATATAATTTGATTGGGTTTAATGATGATATTTAATTGAGATTGAGTTGGAGGAACCTTCTCAATGTTTAACAACTACCATGATAGTTAAATAAATTTATTTCTTTGTTGTAGGGAAAAATTGGCTTTTCGCAAAAACATATTAACCATACAGCCTCCACCAGCCATATATGCATGTAGTGATAGCAAGTATTCTGTTCGTTATTCTCTTGTGTTGCTTTGCGAGCATATTCCATGTATTGACCCATTTCGGACTGCAACGTTCATGTTGCAGACTTTTCAGATGACGTGTAAGGAGCTATATGTCATTGTCTTTCACTCAGTGATGCTGTTGGAGTTGATGGACTCATTTTATTTTTCAAGCCTTCCGCTGTTATCGTATTAGATGGCTTTAAGCCATATTCATGATATAAGAAAATATAAATAACAACTTTATTATTATCTTTAGGGCATATTTCCTCCATACACAAACAACTATAGCTTTTTAAGTAGCACATGACAAGCATCATCATCCAGATATCACCCCAAAGCCATCGAATTCAGATTACTTATGGCAACAGCAATACGGGTAGGGGTGGTGCTCACAATAGCTCCCGAGGTAGTCGTAGCCTTTGCTTACGCAGAAGTTTCGGCACTTGTGCTGGTCATGATCATGCACCGGTTTGTTGCATTCCCACATATATTCACAGTATATGTCAGTATCTGTGCTTTTTCTTACACAGGTGTTTTGGCAGTTGTGCCCGCCAAAATCATGCACCTGTCTCTTGGATTCCCACATAGATTCACGGTACGTGTCTGCATGCACACACACACGCACAAAAGGAACTACGAACAGTTAGTGCGTGTGTGTTTCATATGAAAGAAAGAATGGAAGAATGAAGCATCACGTAGTAAGAAATACTACTCTACATACGCTTGGCATTGCATGACAGGGAGGCCGACATGACCAGAAGAGCTACGGCCAAGCACAGAAACTGTGTTGTTCCTGGCATGTGCCGCGGCGAATGACTGGCTAGCTAATTAATCCTCTTCTTCTAGACGGTGTTGTCTTTTTGGTCAATGGATGCTTTGTGTGCTCTATGATGGTGTTCGTAGTGTATATATACGCGTGAGAGCGGTTCTTTGGTCAAGGGGGAGATTAATCAATTCTTATCATATCTTTTCATCGTACACTAATGCACGAGTAGATATAGATATCACTATATATATATGGAGTGCATATATCTACTCGGTCAATCTTCCGTATATCTATATATCTATATCTATATATAGATATATATGCACGAGTAGATATAGATATGAGAAATGTTTGTTTATCACTAGGTGAATGTCCTTATGTTGCGACTAAAAAACAAAGATATAGATATTTGTCAATAATTAAAGAGTCATTAATTATACTATGATACACGCACATATATATTATGTAATGCCTGATATGTGGTGCCACCAAATATGTGTAAAGATTAATTAGAGATTAATCGATTCCTTCCCATATAAATATTATCAAATATAGCAAAGATTGATCTGATTTGGCAGATAGAAATCGGTTAAAATAGATCGATGCGGTATAAATTGGTTCAAATAGTAGATTGGTGCCCATATAAATGTTATCAAATATAGCAAACGCTGATCTGATTTGGCAGACAGAAATCGATTTAAATAGATCCATGTGGTATAAATCAGTTTAGATAGTAGATTGGTGGGGTAGCGAACACGCCTGGAAAAATCGATGAAACGGTTGGGTGTAGGAGAGAGATTGGACGAAGGGATAATGGGGAGAAAAGTGGGTGAAAGATGGCACCTTAGGTTCTTTTTGAGTAAAAAAAATAGAGATTAGACACAACTGACTGCTAAACTGTATTTTCTATTGTCAACACGTCAAATGTCATATGCATGGAAATCAGCCTGGCGATCGCTCTATAACACTAAGCTCTCTAATTTTAAAAGCCTCACAATCAATTGAGGTTTACACTTGAAATTGGGTCATTCGATTTTGACCGAGTCAATAATTTCTCAAAGCTATCCCATTTAATTGTTTCATACTATAGACCATGCTTTCTAATTTTTAACTCCTCACACTTAATTGAGGTCTTCGATTTAAAATTGAGTCACTAATTTTGACTGGGTCAACAATTTCTCAAGGAGCTCTCTCATTTAATTATTTTAATTCATTATATTTCTTAATTTTGAAACTCTTCAATTCAGTAGAGGTGTTCAATTTTGGATTTGATTTACGATTTTGGTCGGGCCAATGATTTTTCAAATCAATCAGCGGCAAACTGGCCTACCAAAACATATCAATCATGTGCTTCTTCCCACCACCTAGAAAAAAGAAATGCCACCATGTGATATTGTAGCACCAACATAATACATGCAGCTATCGATGCTGAATTTTCCCCACATCAATATGGGTTTATTAGCGGACAACACAGAATCACACCCAGAAAGACCCACCAAATATTGTATTATAAAAAAAACACTCCATCATCTCATTGCCCCTCAAACTAAATATTCCATCAATTCCAAAATATAAAAGGTATTAGTTTTTTGGAAAGTCAAATTCATTTAACTTTGACCAAGTTCAGAGCCAAAATTACCGACATCCACAATATTAAACAAAAAATATGAAAATTCATTTCGTGATGAATCTAATTATACCAATGTGATACTATGAATTCCGATATATTTCTCTACTAATATGGTTCAACTTAAAAAGGTTTGACTTTTTTTAAAAAGTAATACATCTAATATTTTGAAACACAGTGAGTATTTTTTTAGAAAACCCAACAACACCAATGACACAGCAAAGTGCGTCCAACTCTTCTAGTATATACCATTGTCGATGGTACAGAAGAAGCCCTTGAGATGTTTACTCCCATTAGTGTCCAGTCTCCTCTAAACGAGTTAGAGTGTTTTTTTATTAAGAGAAGGGTCGACCAAAGTTTTTTTTTGCGGGTGACCAGAGTTGCATTAAATATTAAACAGAGGCGAACTATGGTTGATGCAACGACTCAAAAGAAATAAGAAATTGCTACCTAGACCTTTGATATTACAAAAAGGACCCTATACATAGGACTTAGATTGGCAATTGGGCCCTAATCCTACAACAGGCTTCAACTCAGCACCAACCCCATCATCACATAGGACGATGTTGACTTTCTCCGTCCTGGGAATTGAAACGGTTAGGTATCATCACTAGCACGTAGAATTGCCAGAAGTGGAAGATGCAGACATCCAACCGAAACCCAATCACCTTCGATTTGGCCACAACAAGGCCGAGAGGAAGAAAAGGAGACATCACACAATGCACAGTGATTTATATAAAAATAACAAAGATGTTTATTTCCTGTCATAAGTATGTTTTCTGCTTCATAATAATTTAGAAAGCTTTCCAGGAACTCCATAGAGTGTTTCGGGGATTTTTTTATTAAGATGTTTTGGAGGAAAACCTTTTCAGCGAAACATTTAAACCGGGTTGGTCTCGGGCTGGTATTTTTCCTGGGTCACACAGCCCGAACTGGAATAAATTTGGGCCGCGCAAAGTTCGCGCCGCACTCGGCTCAGCCTGCTTAGGCCATCCTAAGTTCCTAACCCGGCCGCAGGCCGCAGTCTCTCTCCCCGACGCCTCTCTCTCCTTCCCCAAATCGCCACCGCCGCCGACTCCCAGCACCGCGGCAGCCTCCGGCGATCTCCGGCGCCGCCGCGTACCAGCGCCTCTCCGCCTCGCCTCTCTCCTCAAGCCCCCCTGCCGCCGCGAAATCCTCCGAGCCGACACCCTTCTCCCCAACCTTCCACGACGGCGGCGGCGGCGTGATTTGGTCGGAGCCCCAGCGTCTAGTAGCAGAAGCTCCGCCTCGAACGGCAAAGGGCTCGGCCGCACGGTGGAAGCAGGGCTTCCGCTTCGTTCCCGACGGCACAGCCCCCTAAATCCTGCGCCTAAACCTTCCAAATCTCGGGTGGGCCTAGAGTTTGTTCGGAGTGTCACTTGCCGTTCCCCTAATCAGCCGGAGGCGGCGGCGGTAGGAATGTCGGACGAAGATGGCGACCCCGACTGGCTTACTGCCTTCAAGGTATCCATCTCACCTTCCCTACTCAAACTTCTGCCTCAAATCCTCCCCGTTAAGATGGCGACTCCGACTGGCTTACTGCTGCGAATGAGTTTTTTGTCTTTAGGGGAACAGCCTGCACGTAGATTTGTTGCAGAATACATTTATGGGCTGGGTGCGTACACGGATTAGTGCCGCTTTGCTGCTTACTGTGTTGATGTATGTGCCCGTTGCGCCGGTGCAGATTTGAGTTAGGAATTGAGCCCTACAGCAAATCCTTAGAACAGCTTGTGCTGTGTTGCAGACGGCCACCATTTCTAGCATATGTTATTCTCCTCTTATCCTGCCCTGTCGCCGATTCATATAACTGATGCTATCTTTCATCTTGGTGGCAGTCGGCTTTGGGGAAAGCCAGTATGTTGTTCTTGATCTACTTTGGCTTTCCGTTATTGTGTCGCGTTCTTGCCAAGACCAATGTTCTATATAAGTGGATAGCGCTTGTTTCACAATTACATTGTTGTTAGTCACGGCTACACACATATGAATGGCACTTCTCTTTTGGATACAGGCACCAAGTACTGCACCGGTGATGCTTTCTTCTGATTCCGATTGTTCTCGTGGAAATAGCCCTACAAGAACTGCTCCATCTAATCAAGAAGAAAAGGTACCTTATCTTTAGGCTTTTCTAACTTGTTTGGTTGGTGTTGAGGATCAGTAGCTATAACTTCAATGCATGTACTAGGATTTTGAGGGAACATGTACCAGTTGCAAGCACCTGTTTTCATAACTTTATCGTTAATATCTATACCAAAATCTCTTTGTATAGGCTCCGAGGAAGAAGTTGATGCTCTCATCTGATTCGGAAGCTTCTCCTGGAAACAGCCCTTCAAGGGCTGGTGACGCTGATGAAGAAGAGGACTCACTTGCCAATACCAGGAAAAAAGATGGTCTGCAATCTAAGGGTAAAAAAACAAAGGTTTCTGTAAGAAAAGTTCCTGCGAAAAGAGACGGTAAGACTAATGAGAAGGCTCCCATTCTAGTTAGTGACTTGGAATATTCCAGACTTCCAGTGACGTGTAATTACTGTTTCATGGTCAAACAAACATAGATACCTTGGAACAACCCGAAGATGAAGCTAACGAGGAAAAGATGCAGGACAAGCTTGTGGATAATTCTGTAAGATACCCCCCGCCTCCCCTTGCACGCCTTCCTATGTGTTTAACTTCATAACACTGATTATGCATTAAATTGTACTTGTCAAGCTCCAGCTGATTCCTACCAAGTGTTGTGGTATTCTGTGCTGTGGTTTGTTATTTCTGTAAATAGTGATAGACCCCAGTTTTTTTACAGAATATACATTCTGAATTTCAGGTCTCCCAGAGGTTGCCATTGACCATTGCTGATAAAGTTCAACGTTCAAAGGTATGATAAGTTCTAATGGCCACACTAGTACTGCTTAATTGCAAAGATTTTTCATCATAAAAAGTTCAATGTCTGCAACCAGCAGTCTGAAGTACCATGAACATCCATCTTGTTATGTGGCTTGTATTTTCTTTGTGAGAAAGCTGTCTAATTAGCATCCAGGGAATTAAAGAGAAACATATGTTACAATCAATAGAAGAGCAATCATGATTATGAGATTTTGCCAGACTTTGATGTTTCTCTATGCTACATGTACTTGTTCCCTGACAGGACGTAATAGGAGTTTGCGTAAGTACTGGTTATGAAAATTAGTCGTGAAAACAGACAAATATGTGTAATGTGTGTTAAATTGGAATATATTGACATCTTGCCTTTTGGAATATATGGATTGCCTGGAAGAGATTATTACACAATCTCTAGAGTAGCGCATACCTTGACTTTGTTATTAGTACTCCCTCAAGCTTATAATCATCTTTTATTCTAGGCATTGGTTGAATGTGATGGTGACTCGATAGACTTGAGCGGAGATATTGGAGCTGTTGGCAGGATAGTAATTTCAAATGGTCCGACTGGAAATCATGATTTGTTACTGGACCTGAAAGGTACTGCCAGGTTACTTTCATTATTGTGTAAACATGTATGTACTTTATTTGATTTCCGTTTTTCATTAATTTTATCTGTATTAACAGATGAGTTATTTGAAAACTTCTTCTCCTTGCAATGTTCCAAACGATTTAATATCTTCTTTCTTGTTGTGCTCATACAGGAACTGTGTACAAATCAACTATAGTGCCATCCAGGACATTTTGTGTTGTAAGTTACATCCAAATTTGAGTGCAGTTGTGCTTTTAGGTATGTTTCTTATTCCTCTGTGCATTCTCTTTTCTTTCAGGTCAGCGTGGGACAAACAGAAGCAAAGGTTTGTCGACCATAACATGAGTTATATATGTGTATTTAACTTCTCCGTGGAACCAACACTTCTATCACCTAAAGCCCCATTTTCACTAGTAAATTTGACGATGTATTAGTTGCATTCTGTTTCAATGGATGCAACTGCCTACTTCAATTCTCCTCTTCCTTTGTAGATTGAGGCTATCATGAATGACTTCATTCAGTTGGAACCTCACTCCAATTTATTTGAATCAGAGACTATGATGGAAGGTTAGTCTTTTGTCTTGCTGGGCTATCTGCTGTCAGTTGTAATCAGCAGACAACAGTTTGTTGCTATTGAATTTCTTGTGTTAACATCTTAAGTTCTTAACTAGTTGGGAGAAGTCTTCATCCAAGCTATTTTTGCAATTATGGTCTTAGTGTGAAATTGTGTACCTATTGACCTATTGTTATGAGACATTGCCTGCTAAAAATAGTTGTTTTTCTCACAATCGGTATCCTCTATTATAGGTACCCTTGATGGATTCACATTTGATTCAGATGGAGAGGGCGATAGGCTTCATGAACTTAACGCTTCTCAGAATTATCCAAACAATGAGAGTGAAGATCAACCTAAGGGGAAAACCAAAAGGAAAGCAGCCGTGAAGCCAGCGGTGTGGTTTCTTGCCTCTCTTTTTGTTGATCTGCAGTTTTTTAATTTCTTTGGATTGATCCATTGTATTCAGATACTTACATGTCCCTAGTGTTGAACTGTTTATTACACACGTTAATGCAAAGCATGAACATCATCGGTTACTTCAGCATATTTCCAACTTCTCAGACCCCATTTGAGCTTAGGAGCATAGCTGTGTTGTCTGGGTTTTAATTGCGTAACCAGGTACTTGACCATTGGAAGTGTTGCCTTGTGGAAATTATATACACTGCATCTTGTTTGCCAAAAAATAAACATTTCAACTTTTGATGGACATTTAAGGACTTACGTTTTGTAGTACTTGCTCATATCCTGTTGTCATGCCCTTTATTGCATTCACCATGACCGACTGACTTCTTTCTTTGCTTGGCATTTCCATGCCCTATATCGAGTAGTTAAGACCATAGCAACACATCCAAAAGTTTTCTCGAGCTGTGTATCTCTGAAGCCTTGATGGCTGATGAGTAGCTCTGCCAGACCATGTTAGTCATTAACAAGCAAGTATCATGGAAGTATGAAAGACTACTACTCTGTTACCACATCGCAATGTCATCGAGTTTCTGATGGCAAACTTGAAATATTTTTTGTGGTAATAGGCTAAGGGACAGAAGAAGGCAAAGGTTGCTAAGAAGGGAACAAGGAAAACCCAAACAACAAAGAGAGCGAAGAAGGCAAAGAAATAGTTACTTGCCGAAGAACTGGGGTATTCACTCTGAACTAGTTTGTGAAATAGCAAGGGTGAGGATTCACTCTGAACTGACACAACGAAGCGATGCCCTATAACTGATCCAGGTTTGGATATAGAGTAGCTATTGCTGAGCCCACATGTTATGTGATCTGGGCTTATTGGTGTGCCATGTTGTACTTTTTTAGGAAGACAAGGGGAAACACAGTGTTGTAATGCTAATATCATATACTCTGTACTGGTAGTTAGCCAATTCAGTGTCTGAGAAATCAAACACTTGATATTTGTTTGTAATAAGGAGATGAGCCTTATATGCATGTGCAATGAGAGGTTGTACACTGTGATCCCGTTGTATTCAAATGTAACATGCAGCTGTGTGATCGGAGCAGGAAAATAGAATTCTGAATGTTTATAGCTTGCGGACGTCATTTCAGTGGACACTTCATATATGCTTTTGTGCTTTAAGACGCAATTGAATTGTCCACACGTCTGCTGACTGAAACTGGAACAAACGTAGTAGGGTGCCCCGTGAAACTGTGATGAAGAAAGGCGCAATAGTGCATTGCGTGACCATCATCGGTTTAGTCTTTTTGGCTGAATCGATTTTGGAAGGCATGCTCTGTCCAGGAACCAGAAGTAACTTCAGAATTGAAATAGAGCAGCCGTGTCAGATTAGAGTCTTTGGATTAAAAACATAAACTTGTATTGCATGTGTTATGATTTGTAGCTTGCCTGCAGCTCCCGGCGTGCATCTTTGCTGGGCTTAGCACAAACGTGCACAATATACCAAAGCATCTTCCGTTCTTTCATCTTTTTTTTAGACAATTCCGTTCTTTCATCTGCCATTTATGCAGCTATCCGTCCAGAAATTGGTTGCGCAGCCCATCACGACGTAGGATCTAGAAGCTCCAAACAACACAGATGGCGGGAACGCGAGGACAAGGTTTTCAGTCGCCCGCCAAACTCCCAAAACTGAATCCAAAACGAGTGGGAAATTTCGCCGCCAACACGAAATTTCGTCCAAAATTTTTGGCTGCTTAAAACTCGAGCGGGATATTATGAAATTTTGCGATAATTGTTAAACAAGTGCTATTACGAAATTTGAGCGGGAAATCCGATAGCCAAATATTTCAAACACCCGCCAAGGAGGTCGATTCCCACCTACCTTCGCAACTGACCGACCAAGCCCCTGGATCTGGATGAAATTCACAGGACATGAATGGCAAACCCACGCCTACAGATGCAAATCTGAGCATAGGAACAACAATGGGCAAACGAACAAAACATCAAAGCAACTCATTGTTCCATTGAATTCACAGATCAGAAGATACAACGACACAACAAGAACACTCTGCTTCGAGCTGAAGCACACCCATACATCCATCCCAGCTACTCCGACATAACTAAGCAATGGTCACCTACGCCTTCTTGGGGGACTTGGCGGTCTTCTTGGGCGACTTGGGCTCCTTGGGGGACTTCTCGGCGGTCTTCTTGGGGAGCAGGACCGGGTTGATGTTGGGGATCACGCCGCCGTGGGCGATGGTGACGCCGGCGAGCAGCCTGCCGAGCTCCTGGTCGTTCCTGACGGCGAGCAGCAGGTGGCGGGGGATGATGCGGCTCTTCTTGTTGTCCTTGGCGGCGTTGCCCGCGAGCTCCAGCAGCTCGGCGGCGAGGTACTCGAGGACGGCCGCGAGGTAGACGGGGGCGCCGGAGCCGACGCGCTGCGCGTAGCGGCCCTTCTTGAGGAAGCGCCCGATGCGGCTGACGGGGAACTGGAGCCCGGCCTTGACGGACCGCGACACGGACTTCTTCCTGGGGCCGCCCGCCTTGCGCCCGGCCGCGCCCTTCTTCCCCTTCCCGGTGGCTACGGTGGCTGAGGCGTCCATGGCGAGCTGCTGCGCTGGTGGTGAGGAGAGGATTCGGGGAGTGGACAGATGTGTGGGGATTGCTTGGCTGGAGATTGCCGGGTGGGTTGATGGAGGAGGAGACGAGGGGCGGAGTATTTATACAGGAGGGGGAGGGCAAGGAAGAGGGGGGTGGGCCCGTCGATCCGCGTGAACGGGCAATGGGCGGCTGGATCGGCGGCTCGATGGACGGCTGTGATGCCAGGCAGCAGGAGAAACAGACATGTGACAGAGCTATGCGCGAGCGCGCGACACGCAGATATTCGAATATTGGCGTAGTTTCATGGACGATGATTGTTCCCTAAATAAGTAAATATACAACGATGGTCTATGTAGTGAAAATGTTTAAAATCTGACAACCAGATTTACCATGTGAAAATAGATAAAAAAATGTCATATTTGTGTGTAGGATTTGCCAAGTTTTTATGGTGAAAATTGCCATGTAGCGTAAATATCCGATGTACTTGAGGGTGTCATGTTTTTAGCCCTAAAAATCTGACTTCATATTTATATTGAAGTCCATGTGTAAGTGAAATATGATCAAATAGTAGTTTAACACAAGAGAAACTTAACTTCAAGTTAGGTACCTAGCCGGACATAGGCCAATTAGATCTAAGTTGGCTATGTTGTACTCCCTCCGTCCGGAAATACTTGTCATCAAGATGAATAAAAAGGGATGTATTTATATGTATTTTAGTTCTAGATACACCCCTTTTTATCCATTTCGATGACAGGTATTTCCGGACGGAGGGAGTAGAAGAGAGAGGCGACCAATGAGCGAAGCCACAAATCTTCACCTCCTGTTGGTGAGGTCATGGACCCTAGCCACCTTCGGTTGTCGATTCGGTGGTTAGATGGGGGGTGTCCCGATCCTCGGCCACTAGCGCATATATATGGTAGTTTCAGTTTCTGATGGCGTCAGTGTGGTAGAGGCTTCGATGCCGACTTCGAATGATGGATATGCTGCCCACCCTCCTCCTCGACGTAGCCACTAGTGGTGTTGGTTTGTGGGTGGCGTTTGTTAGAATACAACTTGTATTAGGATTATGACTCATACTCGGTTTGTAATAAGGCTAGGTCAAGTGCGGCTTAGCTCTTATATATACTTCTTATACCGGCACAATATTGCATCAACAATTATTCAATACAATTGTACATGGTATCAAACTTTCGATCCTAGGGTATGACTAACCCGCCAGCCCCGCCACCGCCACCGTCGTCCGGCTACTTCGAGCGGCGCGCCGCCAAGGTCGCCGCGGCCACGACCTCCTCCACTATACCTCTACTATAGCTCTACCTCCACCAATACCCCCTTCCATCTTCTTCACCGACATCATCTTCGATATTAGCCCCTACATCCCCGTAACCCTAGACCTCGCTGCTCACAACTACTTGAAGGAAATATGCCCTAGAGGCAATAATAAAGTTATTATTTATTTCCTTATATCATGATAAATGTTTATTATTCGTGCTAGAATTGTATTAACTGGAAACATAATACATGTGTGAATACATAGACAAACAGAGTGTCACTAGTATGCCTCTACTTGACTAGCCTGTTGATCAAAGATGGTTATGTTTCCTAGCCGTAGACATGAGTTGTCATTTGATTAACGGGATCACATCATTAGGAGAATGATGTGATTGACATGACCCGTTCCGTTAGCTTAGCACCTGATCGTTTAGTATGTTGCTATTGCTTTCTTCATGACTTATACATGTTCCTATGACTATGAGATTATGCAACTCCCGTTTGCCGGAGGAACACTTTGTGTGCTACCAAACGTCACAACGTAACTGGGTGATTATAAAGGTGCTCTACAGGTGTCTCCAAAGGTACATGTTGAGTTGGCATATTTCGAGATTAGGATTTGTCACTCCGATTGTCGGAGAGGTATCTCTGGGCCCTCTCGATAATGCACATCACTTAAGCCTTGCAAGCATTGCAACTAATGAGTTAGTTGCGGGATGATGTATTACGGAACGAGTAAAGAGACTTGCCGGTAACGAGATTGAACTAGGTATTGGATACCGACGATCAAATCTCGGGCAAGTAACATACCGATGACAAAGGGAACAATGTATGTTGTTATGCGGTCTGACCGATAAAGATCTTCGTACAATATATGGGAGCCAATATGAGCATTCAGGTTCCGCTATTGGTTATTGACCGGAGACGTGTCTCAGTCATGTCTACATTGTTCTCGAACTCGTAGGGTCCGCACGCTTAAGGTTTCGATGACAGTTATATTATGAGTTTATTAGTTTTGATGTACTGAAGGAGTTCGGAGTCCCGGATGAGATCGGGGACATGACAAGGAGTCTCGAAATGGTCGAGATGTAAAGATCGATATATTGGACGACTATATTCGGACATCGGAAAGGTTCCGAGTGATTCGGGTATTTTTCGGAGTACCGGAGAGTTACGTGAATTCGCCGGGGAGTATATGGGCCTTATTGGGCCATACGGGAATAGAGGAGAGAGGCCAAAAGGAAGGAGGCCTGCGCCCCCCCCCCTCTTGTCCGAATTGGACAAGGGGCGCAGCCCCCTTTTCCTTCTTCCTCTCCCCCTCTTTCCCCTTCTCCTACTCCAACAAGGAAGGAGGGAGTCCTACTCCCGGTGGGAGTAGGACTCCCCTTGGCGCGCCCCCTCCTAGACCGGCCGCCCCCTCCCCCTTGCTCCTTTATATACGGGGGCAAGGGTGCACCCCATGACACACAAGTTGATCTTCGTGATCGTTCCTTAGCCATGTGCGGTGCTCCCCTCCACCATATTCCACCTCGGTCATATTACAGCGGTGCTTAGGCGAAGCCCTGCGACGGTAGAATATCAAGATCGTCACCACACCGTCGTGCTGACGGAACTCTTCCCCGACACTTTGCTGGATCGGAGTCCGGGGATCGTCATCGAGCTGAACGTGTGCTAAAACTCGGAGGTGCCGTAGTTTTGGTGCTTGATCGGTCGGGCCGTGAAGACGTACGACTACATCAACCGCGTTATGCTAACGCTTCCGCTGTCGGTCTACAAGGGTACGTAGATCACACTCTCCCCTCTTGTTGCTATGCATCACCATGATCTTGCGTGTGCGTAGATTTTTTTTTGAAATTACTATGTTCCCCAATAGTGGCATCCGAGCCTAGGTTTTATGTGTTGATGTTATATGCACGAGTAGAACACAAGTGAGTTGTGGGCGATATAAGTCATACTGCTTACCAGCATGTCATACTTTGGTTCGGCGGTATTGTTGGACGAAGCGGCCCGGACCGACATTACTCGTACGCTTACGCGAGACCGGTTCTCCCGACGTGCTTTGCACAAAGGTGGCTAGCGGGTGACAGTTTCTCCAACTTTAGTTGAACCGAGTGTGGCTGCGACCGGTCCTTGCGAAGGTTAAAACAACACCAACTTGACAAACTATCGTTGTGGTTTTGATGCGTAGGTAAGATTGGTTCTTGCTTAAGCATGTAGCAGCCACGTAAAACTTGCAACAACAAAGTAGAGGACGTCTAACTTGTTTTTGTAGGGCATGTTGTGATGTGATATGGTCAAGACATGATGCTAAATTTTATTGTATGAGATGATCATGTTTTGTAACCGAGTTATCGGCAACTGGCAGGAGCCATATGGTTGTCGCTTTATTGTATGCAATGCAATCGCGCTGTAATGCTTTACTTTATCACTAAGCGGTAGCGATAGTCGTGGAAGCATAAGATTGGAGAGATGACAACGATGCTACGATGGAGATCAAGGTGTCGCGCCGGTGACGATGGTGATCATGACGGTGCTTCGAAGATGGAGATCACAAGCACAAGATGATGGTGGCCATATCATATCACTTATATTGATTGCATGTGATGTTTATCTTTTATGCATCTTATCTTGCTTTGATTGACGGTAGCATTATAAGATGATCTCTCACTAATTATCAAGAAGTGTTCTCCCTGAGTATGCACCTTTGCGAAAGTTCTTCGTGCTGAGACACCACGTGATGATCGGGTGTGATAGGCTCTACGTTCAAATACAACGGATGCAAAACAGTTGCACACGCAGAATACTCAGGTTATACTTGACAAGCCAAGCATATACAGATATGGCCTCGGAACACGGAGACCGAAAGGTCGAGCGTGAATCATATAGCAGATATGATCAACATAGCGATGTTCACCAATGAAACTACTCCATCTCACGTGATGATCAGACATGGTTTAGTTGATTTGGATCACGTAATCACTTAGAGGATTAGAGGGATGTCTATCTAAGTGGGAGTTCTTAAGTAATATGATTAATTGAACTTAAATTTATCATCAACTTAGTCCTGGTAGTATTTTGCAAATTATGTTGTAGATCAATAGCTCGCGTTGTTGCTTCCCTGTGTTTATTTTGATATGTTCCTAGAGAAAATTGTGTTGAAAGATGTTAGTAGCAATGTTGCGGATTGGATCCGTGATCTGAGGTTTATCCTCATTGCTGCACAGAAGAATTATGTTCTTGATGCACCGCTAGGTGACAGACCTATTGCAGGAGCAGATGCAGATGTTATGAACGTTTGGCTAGCTCAATATGATGACTACTTGATAGTTTAAGTGCACCATGCTTAACGGCTTAGAATCGGGACTTCAAAGACGTTTTGAACATCATGGACCATATGAGATATTCCAGGAGTTGAAGTTAATATTTCAAGCAAATACCCGAGTTGAGAGATATGAAGTCTCCAACAAGTTCTATAGCTAAAAGATGGAGGAGAATCGCTCAACTAGTGAGCATGTGCTCAGATTGTCTGAGTACTACAATCGCTTGAATAAAGTGGGAGTTAATCTTCCAGATAAGATAGTGATTGACAGAATTCTCTAGTCACCATCACCAAGTTAGTAGAACTTCGTGATGAACTATGATATGCAAGGGATAACGGAAACGATTCCCAAGCTCTTCGTAATGCGGAAATTGACGAAGGTAGAAATCGAGAAAAACATCAAGTGTTGATGGTAGACAAGACCACTAGTTTCAAGAAAAGGGCAGAGGGAAGAAGGGGAACTTCAAGAAGAACAGCAAGCAAGTTGCTGCTCAAGTGAAGAAGCCCAAGTCTGGTCCTAAGCCTGAGACTAAGTGTTTCTACTGCAAAGGGATTGGTCACTGGAAGCGGAACTACCCCAAGTGATTGGCAGATAAGAAGGATGGCAAAGTGAACATAAGTATATTGATATACATGTTATTGATGTGTACTTTACTAGTGTTTATAGCAACCCCTCAGTATTTGATACTAGTTCAGTTGCTAAGATTAGTAACTCGAAACGGGAGTTGCAGAATAAACAGAGACTAGTTAAGGGTGAAGTGACGATGTGTGTTGGAAGTGGTTCCAAGATTGATATGATCATCATCGCACACTCCCTATACTTTCGGGATTAGTGTTGAACCTGAATAAGTGTTATTTGGTGTTTGCGTTGAGCATGAATATGATTTGATCATGTTTATTGTAATACGGTTATTCATTTAAGTAAGAGAATAAATTGTTATTCTGTTTACATGAATAAAACCTTATATGGTTACACACCCAATGAAAATAGTTCGTTGGATCTCGATCGTAGTGATACACATAATCATAATATTGAAACCAAAAGATGCAAAGTTAATAATGATAGTGCAACTTATTTGTGGCACTGCCGTTTAGGTCATATTGGTGTAAAGCGCATGAAGAAACTCCATGCTGATGGGTTTTTGGAATCACTTGATTATGAATCACTTGATGCTTGCGAACCATGCCTCATGGGCAAGATGACTAAAACGCCGTTCTCCGGAACAATGGAGCGAGCAACTGACTTATTGGAAATAAATACATACTGATGTATGCGATCCGATGAGTGTTAAGGCTCGCGGAGGGTATCATTATTTTCTGACCTTCACAGATGATTTGAGTAGATATGGGTATATCTACTTGATGAAACATAAGTCTGAAACATTTGAAAAGTTCAAAGAATTTCAGAGTGAAGTGGAAAATCATCGTGACAAGAAAATAAGGTTTCTACGATCTGATCGCGGAGACAAATATTTGAGTTACGAGTTTGGTCTTCAATTAAAACAATGTGGAATAGTTTCACAAATTCATGCCACCTGGAACACCACAGCATAATGGTGTGTCCGAACGTCATAACCGTACTTTATTGGATATAGTACAATCTATGATGTTTCTTACCGATTTACCAATATCGTTTTGGGATCATGCATTAGAGACAGCTGCATTCACGTTAAAAAAAAGGGGGCACCATCTAAGTCCGTTGAGACGACACAATATGAACTATGGTTTGGCAAGAAACCAAAGTTGTCGTTTCCTAAAGTTTGGGGTTGCGATGCTTATAAGAAAAAGTTTCATCATGATAAGCTCAAACCCAAATCGGAGAAATGTGTCTTCATAGGATACCCAAAGGAGACAGTAGGGTACACCTTCTATCACAGATCCAAAGGCAAGACATTCGTTGCTGAGAATGGATACTTTCTAGAGAAGGAGTTTCTCTCGAAAGAAGTGAGTGGGAGGAAAGTAGAACTTGATAAGGTAACTGTACCTGCTCCCTTATTGGAAAGTAGTTCATCACAGAAATCTGTTTCTGTGACACCTACACCAATTAGTGAGGAAGCTAATGATATTGATCATGAAACTTCAGATCAAGTTACTACCGAATCTCGTAGGTAAACCAGAGTGAGATCCGCACCAGAGTGGTACGGTAATCCTGTTCTGGAAGTCATGTTACTAGACCATGACGAACTTGCGAACTATGAGGAAGCGATGATGAGCCCAGATTCCGCGAAATGGTTTGAGGCCATAAATCTGAGATATGATCCATGTATGAGAACAAAGTATGGACTTTGATGGATTTGCCCGATGATCGGCAATAAATGGATCTTCAAGAGGAAGACGGACGTTGATAGTAGTGTTACTATCTACAAAGCTAGACTTGTCGAAAAAGGTTTTTGACAAAGTTCAAAGTGTTGACTACGATGAGAGTTTCTCACTCGTATCTATGCTTAAGTTTGTCCGAATCATGTTAGCAATTGCCGCATTTTATGAAATCTGGCAAATGGATAAACAAAACTGCATTCCTTAATGGATTTATTAAAGAAGAGTTGTATATGATGCAACCAGAAGGTTTTGTCAATCCTAAAGGTGCTAACAAAATATGCAAGCTCCAGCGATCCATCTATGGACTGGTGCAAGCATCTCGGAGTCGGAATATACGCTTTGATAAGTTGATCAAAGCATATAGTTTTATACAGACTTGCGGTAAAGCCTGTATTTACTAGAAAGTGAGTGGGAGCACTACAGCATTTCTGATAAGTATATGTGAATGACATAATGTTGATCGGAAATAATGTAGAATTATTCTGCAAAGCATAAAGGAGTGTTTGAAAGGAGTTTTTCAAAGAAAGACCTCGGTGAAGCTGCTTACATATTGAGTATCAAGATCTATAGAGATAGATCAAGACGCTTGATAAGTTTTTTTCAATGAGTACATACCTTGACAAGATTTTGAAGTAGTTCAAAATGGAACAGTCAAAGAAAGAGTTCTTGCCTGTGTTACAAGGTGTGAAATTGAGTAAGACTCAAAACCCGACCACGGCAGAAGATAGAAAGAGAATGAAAGTCATTCCCTATGCCTTGGCCATAGGTTCTATAAAGTATGCCATGCTGTGTACCAGATCTATTGTATACCCTACACTGATTTTAGCAAGGGAGTACAATAGTGATCTAGGAGTAGATCACTGGACAGCGGTCAAAATTATCCTTAGTGGAATAAGGATATGTTTCTCGATTATGGAGGTGACAAAAAGGTTCGTCGTAAAGGGTTACGTCGATGCAAGTTTTGACACTAATCTAGATGACTCTAAGTCTCAATCTAGATACATATTGAAAGTGGGAGCAATTAGCTAGAGTAGCTCCGAGCAGAGTATTGTTGACATAGAAATTTGCAAAATACATATGGATCTGAATGTGGCAGACCCGTTGACTAAAATTATCTCACAAGCAAAACATGATCACACCTTAGTACTCTTTGGGTATTAATCACATAGCGATGTGAACTAGATTACTGAATCTAGTAAACCCTTTGGGTGTTGGTCACATGGCGATGTGAACTATGGGTGTTAATCACATGATGATGTGAACTATCGATGTTAATCACATGGTGATGTGATCTAGATTATTGACTCTAGTGCAAGTGGGAGACTGAAGGAAATATGCCCTAGAGGCAATAATAAAGTTATTATTTATTTCCTTATATCATGATAAATGTTTATTATTCATGCTAGAATTGTATTAACTGGAAACATAATACATGTGTGAATACATAGACAAACAGAGTGTCACTAGTATGCCTCTACTTGACTAGCCTGTTGATCAAAGATGGTTATGTTTCCTAGCCGTAGACATGAGTTGTCATTTGATTAACGGGATCACATCATTAGGAGAATGATGTGATTGACATGACCCGTTCCGTTAGCTTAGCACCTGATCGTTTAGTATGTTGCTATTGCTTTCTTCATGACTTATACATGTTCCTATGACTATGAGATTATGCAACTCCCGTTTGCCGGAGGAACACTTTGTGTGCTACCAAACGTCACAACGTAACTGGGTGATTATAAAGGTGCTCTACAGGTGTCTCCAAAGGTACATGTTGGGTTGGCGTATTTCGAGATTAAGATTTGTCACTCCGATTGTCGGAGAGGTATCTCCGGGCCCTCTCGGTAATGCACATCACTTAAGCCTTGCGAGCATTGCAACTAATGAGTTAGTTGCGGGATGATGTATTACAGAACGAGTAAAGAGACTTGCCGGTAACGAGATTGAACTAGGTATTGGATACCGACGATCGAATCTCGGGCAAGTAACATACCGATGACAAAGGGAACAATGTATGTTGTTATGCAGTCTGACCGATAAAGATCTTCGTAGAATATGTGGGAGCCAATATGAGCATTCAGGTTCCGCTATTGGTTATTGACCGGAGACGTGTCTCAGTCATGTCTACATTGTTCTCGAACCCGTAGGGTCCGCACGCTTAAGGTTTCGATGACAGTTATATTATGAGTTTATGAGTTTTGATGTACTGAAGGAGTTCGGAGTCCCGGATGAGATCGGGGACATTACAAGGAGTCTCGAAATGGTTGAGACGTAAAGATCGATATATTGGACGACTATATTCGGACATCAGAAAGGTTCCGAGTGATTCGGGTATTTTTCGGAGTACCGAAGAGTTACGGGAATTCGCCGGGGAGTATATGGGCCTTATTGGACCATACGGGAATAGAGGAGAGAGGCCAAAAGGAAGGAGGCCTGTGCCCCCCCTCTGGTTCGAATTGGACAAGGGGCGCAGCCCCCTTTTCCTTCTTCCTCTCCCCCTCTTTCCCCTTCTCCTACTCCAACAAGGAAGGAGGGAGTCCTACTCCCGGTGGGAGTAGGACTCCCCTTGGCGCGCCCCCTCCTAGACCGGCCGCCCCCTTCCCCTTGCTCCTTTATATACGGGGGCAAGGGTGCACCCCATGACACACAAGTTGATCTTCGTGATCGTTCCTTAGCCATGTGCGGTGCCCCCTCCACCATATTCCACCTCGGTCATATTGTAGCGGTGCTTAGGCGAAGCCCTGCAACGGTAGAATATCAAGATCGTCACCACGCCGTCGTGCTGACGGAACTCTTCCCCGACACTTTGCTGGATCGGAGTCCGGGGATCGTCATCGAGCTGAACGTGTGCTAAAACTCGGAGGTGCCGTAGTTTCGGTGCTTGATCGGTCGGGCCGTGAAGACGTACGACTACATCAACCGCGTTGTGCTAACGCTTCCGCTGTCGGTCTACAAGGGTACGTAGATCACACTCTCCCCTCTTGTTGCTATGCATCACCATGATCCTGCGTGTGCGTAGGATTTTTTTTTGAAATTACTATGTTCCCCAACACTACTACCATTGGTGTCGCCTTTTCGACGTCCACCTTGGGCGATGCAATCTCCGCTCTCACATTGTCGACGACTCTCTTCCTCAACTTCATGATCCGCAATGGGTCAAGGATGATCTCGCCATTATTCAATGGATCTACATGCGAGTCTTCATAGAGATCTTCAATCTCGTCCACTGTGATGGTGCCTCCGCCGTCAATCTATGGGCGTCCCTTCGTCAGTTCTTCCAGGACAACATTGACGCTCGTGCCAACAATCTCCACACCGAGCTTTGGAATACGGTGCAAGGTGATTCACCAGTCGACTGTTGGGGAATGTTGCAGAAAACAAAAATTTTCCTACGGTTTCACCAAGATCCATCTATGAGTTCATCTAGCAACGAGTGATCGGATTGCATCTACATACCTTTGTAGATCACGCGTGGAAGCGTTCAAAGAACGGGGATGAGGAAGTCGTACTCGACGTGATCCAAATCACCGGAGATCCTAGCGCCGAACGGACGGCACCTCCACGTTCAACACACGTACGGTCAGCGTAACGTCTCCTCCTTCATGATCCAGCAAGGGGGAAGGAGAGGTTGAGGAAGATGGCTCCAGCAGCAGCACGACGGCGTGGTGGTGATGGAGCTGCAGTACTCCGGCAGGGCTTCGCCAACTCTATGGAGGAGGAGGATGTGTTGGAGAGGGAGAGGGAGGCACCAAAGGCAAAGGTAAGAGGTCCTCCATCCCCCCCACTATATATAGGGGGGCCTAGGGGGGGCGGAGGCCCTAGGAGATGCAATCTCCTAGGGGGGCGGCGGCCAAGGGGTGGGGGGCTTGCCCCCCAAGCAAGGGGGCGCCCCCTTTAGGGTTTCCCCCACCCTAGGCGCATGGGCCCTAGGGGAAGTGGCGCCCCAGCCCACTTTGGGCTGGATCCCTTCCCACTTCAGCCCATGGGGCCCTCCAAGATAGGTGGCCCCACCCGGTGGACCCCCGGGACCCTTTCGGTGGTCCTGGTACAATACCGGTGACCCTGAAACTTGTCCCGACGGCCGAAATAGCACTTCCTATATATAATTCTTTACCTCCGGACCATTCCGGAACTCCTCGTGACGTCCGAGATCTCATCCGGGGCTCCGAACAACATTCGGGTTACTGCATATACATATCCCTACAACCCTAGCATCGCCGAACCTTAAGTGTGTAGACCCTACGGGTTCGGGAGACATGTAGACATGACCGAGATCGCTCTCCGGTCAATAACCAACAACGGGATCTGGATACCCATGTTGGCTCCCACATGCTCCTCGATGATCTCATTGGATGAACCATGATGTCGAGGATTCAAGCAACCCCGTATACAATTCCCTTCGTCAATCGGTATGTTACTTGCCCGAGATTCGATCATCGGTATCCCAATACCTCGTTCAATCTCGTTACCGGCAAGTCACTTTACTCGTACCGTAATGCATGATCTCGTGACCAGACACTTGGTCACTTTGAGCTCATTATGATGATGCATTACCGAGTGGGCCCAGTGATACCTCTCCGTCATACGGAATGACAAATCCCGGTCTTGATCCGTGTCAACCCAACAGACACTTTCGGAGATACCCGTAGTATACCTTTATAGTCACCCAGTTACGTTGTGATGTTTGGTACACCCAAAGCACTCCTACGGTATCCGGGAGTTACACGATCTCATGGTCTAAGGAAAAGATACTTGACATTGGAAAACTCTAGCAAACGAACTATATGATCTTGTGCTATGTTTAGGATTGGGTCTTGTCCATCACATCATTCTCCTAATGATGTGATCTCGTTATCAATGACATCCAATGTCCATAGTCAGGAAACCATGACTATCTGTTGATCAACGAGCTAGTCAACTAGAGGCTTACTAGGGACATGTTGGTGTCTATTATTCACACATGTATTACGATTTCCGGATAACACAATTATAGCATGAATAAAGACAATTATCATGAACAAGGAAATATAATAATAATGCTTTTATTATTGCCTCTAGGGCATATTTCCAACATCGGCGTCTACTGTCAATGCCTCAAGGTGATCGCGGATGAACTCCGCGAATTTGGTGATCCGATCAACGATCGCCAGCTCATCAACGTCCTCCTCGTCGGCCTCAGCGAGTGGTTTGAGAAGCAGGCCTCCTTCATCCCTATGATGCATCCGCGTCCCTCCTTTGCCGAGGTTCGCTCGATGCTCTAATGGGCCGATCATGCCCTAACTACGAAGGACTCCCATCCTCATGTCTTCACTGCTTCTCCTCGCCCGCCTGCGTCAACGCCGCCACCACCACCTCCACCAACAGCACTCCTCAACCATCCGGCTGGCGACTAAGTCCCAACTGCCAGGGAAAAAACCCTAGGTCGCCACAGTTCTGCATGGCACCCGCTCCTGCTCCGCCCCCGACTCCACCAACTGCACCACCACCGCCCCGGCTTCATCAACTGCACCACCACCACCGCCCAGATGGCGCCCATCTCTTGATCCATGGACAGGGCTAGTCCAGGCATGGCCTATGCCTTGGTCCGCCCCTACGCCATATGGTGCCCCGCCTGCCTATACCAGTGGCTGGCAGCCCAGTGCTCGCCCTCACACCGGCGCGCCCGTCCTCGCGCCTCGATAGTCGACGGATGCGTACCACGTTGCTCCCTCCTACGCGCCACTGATCTACAACACCAGTCCTTATGCATCCTATGGCGCTCCATCGTCCCCCTACATGCAGCAGTACAATGATGGTGTCTCTCTCTTTACGCCGATGTCGGCCCTATTGCCTACGCCACCACACCCACAAGCTCCGATGACTACATCGACCTCTACTTCAACTCCGAGCTGGGACCAAGCTGCTTTTCTACAAGCCATGAACAACTTTGCTGCACAAGGGAACTCAGGTACAGATTAGATTTTCGATTCTGGTGCTTCTCGTCATATGTCTGCATCGAGTAATTTGCTTTCTTCTTGCACACCTTCGTCTTTTCCCTCTATTACTCTCGGTGATGGATCTTCTATTCCTATTTACTGTGTCGATCAGGCTCAAATCCAATCTCCAATTAAACCTTTGCTTCTTCGTGATGTTCTTGTATCTCTTGCTCTTATTAAATATCTAATTTCTATTTGCCAAATCACCACTGGTAATCATGTTTTCGTTGAGTTTTGACCCCTTTGGTTTGTCTGTGAAGGACTACCCGACCAAAGCCGAGATCGCTCGATTCAATAGCTCTGGTGATTTATATTCTCTCCATGGTGCTCCAGTCGCTGCTCCTCCAACATCTATGGTGGCATATGTTGATCTGTGGCACCAACGTCTCGGCCATCCCAATAAAAATGTGTTATCCACACTTCTTAGTGAATTTTCAATACCTTGTAATCGAGACTCTCATAATTCTTCTATGTGTCAGTCATGTCAATTGGGCAAACATGTTCACCTTCCCTTAGTTCCTCTCAATCCTCTAGTACTTTTCCTTTTGAATTACTTCATTGTGATCTCTGGACATCACCCATAAAAAGTGTATCTAGTTTTAAGTATTATCTCATGATTCTTGATGATTTTACTCATTATGTTTGGACTTTTCCTTTACGCAACAAATCCGACGTTCATAATATATTTCTTAACTTTCAGCGCTATGTCTCGGTCCACTTTTTCCTCCCTATAAGATTCATCCAATGTGATAATGGTTGTGAATTTGACAACTTTAAAAATTGAAATTTCTTTCTACAATATGGAATTCTCTTGCGCTTCTACTGCCCTTATACCTCCCCTCAAAACGGCAAAGCCGAGCATTCTCTTTGTACTCTTAATGACATCATTCGCACTCTGCTTGTTCAATCTTCTATGCCTCCGAAGTTTTCGGCTGAGGCCCTCCACACGACCACATATTTACTCAATATTCATCCATCCAAAGTTAACCCACACACTACTCCTTACTTCTCTTTATTTCTATCTCATCCAAATTACTCCGAGGTTCGCGTCTTCGGTTGTCTTTGTTTCCCAAACTCCTACTCCACTTCTCCTAACAAACTTCCCTCGCGCTCTACCCAGTGTGTCCATCTAGGTTTTTTTGACGAGCACAAGGGTTATCGACTTATCGTTGTCTAGATCTTGTTAGTGGTCATGTTCATGTGTCTCGTCATGTAACATTCACTGAAAACATTTTTCCCTTTTCTGAGCGTCAACAATTAGATCCCAACCCACGCCGTCCACTAGTCCCTCTCGTCGCAATCATCTTCCCTTCTTTCACCCATCGACCTATCCAGCGAAACCAGCCAAATCCTCTATCGCGGTAGCGGATCCTGCCGCGACCACTTATGTCATTGATACGTCCATTTTGCATCATGCTTTTATATCGATATTTATTGCATTGTGGGCTGTTATTACACATTATGTCACAATACTTATGCCTATTCTCTCTTATTTTACAAGGTTTACATGAAGAGGGAGAATGCCAGCAACTGGGATTCTGGGCTGGAAAAGGAGCAAATATTAGAGACCTATTCTGCACAGCTCCAAAAGTCCTGAAACTTCACGGAAGACGTTTTTAGAATATATAAAAAATACTCAGTGGAAGAAACTCACCAGAGGGGCCACACCCTGCCCACGAGGGTGGGGGGCGCGCCCTACCCCCCTGGGCGCGCCCCCTACCTCGTGGGCCCCCTGGTGGCCCTCCGGTGGCCATCTTCTACTATATCAAGTCTTTTGATGGAAAAAAAATAACAAGCCTTCTTCTTGGACGAAACTCCGCCGCCATGAGGCGGAACCTTGGCGGAACCAATCTAGGGCTCTGGCGGAGCTGTTCTGCCGGGGAAACTTCCCTCCCAGAGGGGGAAATCATCACCATCGTCATCACCAACGCTCCTCTCATCGGGAGAGGGCAATCTCCATCAACATCTTCATCAGCATCATCTCCTCTCAAAACCCTAGTTCATCTCTTGTATCCAATTCTTGTCTCCAAGTCTGGGATTGGTGCTAGTAGGTTGCTAGTAGTGTTAATTACTCCTTGTAGTTGATGCTAGTTGGTTTAATTGGTGGAGGATCATATGTTCAGATCCTATATGCATATTAATACCCTCTGATTATGAACATGTTTATGCTTTGTGAGTAGTTACTTTTGTTCCTCGGGACATGGGAGAAGTCTTGCTATTAGTAGTCATGTGAATTTGGTATTCGTTCGATATTTTGATGAGATGTATGTTGTCTCTCCTCTAGTGGTGTTATGTGAATGTCGACTACATGACACTTCACCATTGTTTGGGCCTAGAGGAAGGCATTGGGGAGTAATAAGTAGATGATGGGATGCTAGAGTGACAGAAGCTTAAACCCTAGTTTATGCGTTGCTTCGTAAGGGGCTGATTTGGATCCATATGTTTCATGCTATGGTTAGGTTTACCTTAATACTTCTGTTGTAGTTGCGGATGCTTGCAATAGAGGTTAATCATAAGTGGGATGCTTGTCTAAGTAAGGGCAGTACCCAAGCACCGGTCCACCCACATACCAAATTATCAAAGTACCAAATGCGAATCATATGAGCGTGATGAAAACTAGCTTGACGATATTCCCATGTGTCCTCGGTAATTACCAAGGGAGACATGTAGACACGGATCAAGACTGGGATTTGTCACTCCGTATGACGGAGAGGTATCTCTGGGCCCACTCGGTAATGCATCATCATAATGAGCCCAAAGTGACCAAATGTCTGGTCACGGGATCATGCATACGGTACGAGTAAAGTGACTTGCCGGTAACGAGATTGAACGAGGTATTGGGATACCGACGATCGAGTCTCGGGCAAGTAACGTACCGATTGACAAAGGGAATTGTATACGGGGTTGCTTGAATCCTCGTCATCGTGGTTCATCGGATGAGATCACCGAGGAGCATGTGGGAGACAACATGGGTATCCAGATCCCGCTGTTGGTTATTGACCGGAGAGCCGTCTCGGTCATGTCTACATGTCTCCCAAACCCGTAGGGTCTACACACTTAAGGTTCGCTGACGCTAGGGTTGTAGAGATATGAATATGCAGTAACCCGAAAGTTGTTCGGAGTCCCGGATGAGATCCTGGACGTCACGAGGAGTTCCGGAATGGTCCGAAGGTGAAGAATTATATATATGAAGTGTAGTTTCAGCCATCGGGAGAGTTTCGAGGGTCACCGGTATTGTACCGGGACCACCGGAAGGGTCCCGGGGGTCCACCGGGTGGGGCCACCCATCCCGGAGGGCCCCATGGTCTGAAGTGGGGAGGGGAACCAGCCCATAGTGGGCTAGTGCGCCCCCTTTGGCCCACCCCATGCGCCTAGGGTTGGGAACCCTAGGGTGGGGGGCGCCCCACCTGGCTTGGGGGGCACTCCACCCCTTGGCCGCCACCCCCCTAGGAGATCCCATCTCCTAGGGCCGGCGCCCCCCCTAGGGGAGCCTATATAAAGGGGGGGGGAGGGAGGGGCGGCCGCACCCTTGAGTCTTGGCGCCTCCCTCTCCCCTGCTACACCTCTCCCTCTCGCAGAAGAACGGCGAAGCCCTGCTGCGGTGACTGTTGCATCCACCACCACGTCGTCGTGCCGCTGGATCTTCATCAACCTCTCCTCCCCCCTTGCTGGATCAAGAAGGAGGAGATGTCACGCTGACCGTACGTGTGTTGAACGTGGAGGTGCCGTCCGTTCGGCGCTAGGATCTCCGGTGATTTGGATCACGTCGAGTACGACTCCCTCATCCCCGTTCTCTTGAACGCTTACGCTCGCGATATACAAAGGTATGTAGATGCATCTGATCACTCGTTGCTAGATGAACTCATAGATGGATCTTGGTGAAAACGTAGGAATTTTTTTTGTTTTCTGCAACGTTCCCCAACAGTGGCATCATGAGCTAGGTCTATGCGTAGTTCTCTTTGCACGAGTAGAACACAATTTGTTGTGGACATAGATGTTGTCAACTTTCTTGCCACTACTAGTCTTATTTTGCTTCAGCGGTATTGTGGGATGAAGCGGCCCGGACCAACCTTACACGTACGCTTACGTGAGACCGGTTCCACCGACTGACATGCACTAGTTGCATAAGGTGGCTGGCGGGTGTCTGTCTCTCCCACTTTAGTTGGAGCGGATTCGATGAAAAGGGTCCTTATGAAGAGTAAATAGAAGTTGACAAATCACGTTGTGGCTTTCACGTAGGTAAGAAAACGTTCTTGCTAGAACCCTATTGCAGCCACGTAAAACTTGCAACAACAATTAGAGGACGTCTAACTTGTTTTTGCAGCAAGTGTTTTGTGATGTGATATGGCCAAAGTTGTGATGAATGATGAATGATATATATGTGATGTATGAGATGTTCATGCTATTGTAATAGGAATCACGACTTGCATGTCGATGAGTATGACAACCGGCAGGAGCCATAGGGAGTTGTCTTTATTTTTGTATGACCTGCGTGTCATTGAGAAACGCCATGTAAATTACTTTACTTTATTGCTAAACGTGTTAGCCATAGTAGTAGAAGTAATAGTTGGCGAGCAACTTCATGGAGACACGATGATGGAGATCATGATGATGGAGATCATGGTGTCATGCCGGTGACAAGATGATCATGGAGCCCCAAGATGGAGATCAAAGGAGCTATGTGATATTGGCCATATCATGTCACTATTATTATTTGATTGCATGTGATGTTTATCATGTTTTTGCATCTTGTTTACTTAGAACGACGGTAGTAAATAAGATGATCCCTCATAATAATTTCAAGAAAGTGTTCCCCCTAACTGTGCACCGTTGCGACAGTTCGTTGTTTCGAAGCACCACGTGATGATCGGGTGTGATAGATTCCAACGTTCACATACAACGGGTGTAAGACAGATTTACACATGCAAACACTTAGGTTGACTTGACGAGCCTAGCATGTACAGACATGGCCTCGGAACACAGAAGACCGAAAGGTCGAGCATGAGTCGTATAGAAGATACGATCAACATGAAGATGTTCACCGATGTTGACTAGTCCGTCTCACGTGATGATCGGACACGGCCTAGTTAACTCGGATCATGTTATACTTAGATGACTGGAGGGATGTCTATCTGAGTGGGAGTTCATTGAATAATTTGATTAGATGAACTTAATTATCATGAACTTAGTCTAAAATCTTTACAACATGTATTGTAGATCAAATGGCCAACGTTGTCCTCAACTTCAACGCGTTCCTAGAGAAAACCAAGCTGAAAGACGATGGCAGCAACTATACGGACTGGGTCCGGAACCTGAGGATCATCCTCATAGCTGCCAAGAAAGATTATGTCCTACAAGCACCGCTAGGTGAAGCACCTGCTCTCCCTGCAGAACAAGACGTTATGAACGCTTGGCAGACACGTACCGATGATTACTCCCTCGTTCAGTGCGGCATGCTTTACAGCTTAGAGCCGGGGCTCCAAAAGCGTTTTGAGAGACACGGAGCATATGAGATGTTCGAAGAGCTGAAAATGGTTTTTCAAGCTCATGCCCGGGTCGAGAGATATGAAGTCTCCGACAAGTTCTTCAGCTGTAAGATGGAGGAAAACAGTTCTGTCAGTGAGCACATACTCACTATGTCTGGGTTACATAACCGCTTGACTCAGCTGGGAGTTAATCTCCCGGATGACGCGGTCATTGACAGAATCCTTCAGTCGCTTCCACCGAGCTACAAGAGCTTTGTGATGAACTTCAATATGCAGGGGATGGAAAAGACCATTCCTGAAGTATTTGCAATGCTGAAATCAGCAGAGGTAGAAGTCAAAAAGGAACATCAAGTGTTGATGGTGAATAAAACCACTAAGTTCAAGAAAGGCAAGGGTAAGAAGAACTTCAAGAAGGACGACAAGGGAGTTACCGCGCCCGGCAAGCAAGCTGCCGGGAAGAAGCCAAAGAATGGATCCAAGCCTGAGACTAAGTGTTTTTATTGCAAGGGAAGTGGTCACTGGAAGCGGAACTGCCCCAAATACTTAGCGGACAAGAAGGCCGGCATCACGAAAGGTATATGTGATATACATGTAATTGATGTGTACCTTACCAGTACTCGTAGTAGCTCCTGGGTATTTGATACCGGTGCGGTTGCTCACATTTGTAACTCAAAGCAAGAGCTGCGGAATAAGCGGAGACTGGCGAAGGACGAGGTGACGATGCGCGTCGGGAATGGTTCCAAGGTCGATGTGATCGCCGTCGGCACGCTACCTCTACATTTACCTACGGGATTAGTTTTAAACCTAATAATTGTTATTTAGTGCCAGCTTTGAGCATGAACATTGTATCAGGATCTCGTTTAATTCGAGATGGCTACTCATTTAAATCCGAGAATAATGGTTGTTCTATTTATATGAGAGATATGTTTTATGGTCATGCTCCGATGGTGAATGGTTTATTCTTAATGAATCTCGAGCGTAATGCTACACATATTCATAGTGTGAATACCAAAAGATGTAAGGTTGATAATGATAGTCCCACATACTTGTGGCACTGCCGCCTTGGACACATAGGTGTAAAACGCATGAAGAAGCTCCATGCAGATGGACTTTTAGAGTCTCTTGATTACGAATCATTTGACACGTGCGAACCATGCCTCATGGGTAAAATGACCAAGACTCCATTCTCAGGAACAATGGAGCGAGCAACCAACTTATTGGAAATCATACATACTGATGTGTGCGGTCCAATGAGTGTTGAGGCTCGCGGTGGCTATCGTTATGTTCTCACCCTCACTGATGACTTGAGTAGATATGGGTATGTCTATTTAATGAAACAAAAGTCTGAGACCTTTGAAAAGTTCAAGGAATTTCAGAGTGAGGTTGAGAATCAACGTGACAGGAAAATCAAGTTCTTGCGATCAGATCGTGGAGGAGAATACTTGAGTCACGAGTTTGGCACACACTTAAGAAAATGTGGAATAGTTTCACAACTGATGCCGCCTGGAACACCTCAGCGTAATGGTGTGTCCGAACGTCATAATCGCACTCTATTAGATATGGTGCGATCTATGATGTCTCTTACCGATTTACCGCTATCATTTTGGGGCTATGCTTTAGAGACTACCACATTCACTTTAAATAGGGCTCCGTCGAAATCCGTTGAGACGACACCGTATGAATTATGGTTTGGGAAGAAACCTAAGCTGTCGTTTCTAAAAGTTTGGGGATGTGATGCTTATGTCAAGAAACTTCAACCTGAAAAGCTCGAACCCAAGTCGGAAAAATGCGTCTTCATAGGATACCCTAAAGAAACTATTGGGTATACCTTGTACCTCAGATCCGAAGGCAAGATCTTTGTTGCCAAGAATGGATCCTTTCTAGAGAAGGAGTTTCTCTCAAAAGAAGTAAGTGGGAGGAAAGTAGAACTTGATGAAGTATTACCTCTTGAACCGGAAAATGGCGCAACTCAAGAAAATGTTCCTGAGGTGCCTACACCGACTAGGGAGGAAGTTAATGATGATGATCATGAAACTTCAGATCAAGTTGCTACTGAACTTTGTAGGTCCACAAGGACACATTCCGCACCAGAGTGGTACGGCAACCCTGTCTTGGAAATCATGTTGTTAGACAACGGTGAACCTTCGAACTATGAAGAAGCGATGGCGGGCCCGGATTCCGACAAATGACTGGAAGCCATGAAATCCGAGATAGGATCCATGTATGAAAACGAAGTATGGACTTTGACTGACTTGCCCGTTGAGTGGCGAGCCATAGAAAATAAATGGATCTTTAAGAAGAAGATAGACACGGATGGAAATGTGACCATCTATAAAGCTCGGCTTGTCGCTAAGGGTTATCGACAAGTTCAAGGGGTTGACTACGATGAGACTTTCTCACCCGTAGCGAAGCTGAAGTCCGTCCGAATCATGTTAGCAATTGTCGCATTCTATGATTATGAGATATGGCAAATGGACGTCAAAACGACATTCCTTAATGGTTTACTTAAGGAAGAATTGTATATGATGCAGCCAGAAGGTTTTGTCGATCCTAAGAATGCTTACAAGGTGTGCAAGCTCCAACGCTCGATTTATGGGCTGGTGCAAGCATCTCGGAGTTGGAACATTCGCTTTGATGAGATGATCAAAGCGTTTGGGTTTATGCAGACTTATGGAGAAGCCTGCGTTTACAAGAAAGTGAGTGGGAGCTCTGTAGCATTTCTCATATTATATGTAGATGACATACTTTTGATGGGAAATGATATAAATCTTTTGGACAGCATTAAGGCCTACTTGAATAAGAGTTTTTCAATGAAGGACCTTGGAGAAGATGCTTATATATTAGGCATCAAGATCTATAGAGATAGATCAAGACGCCTCATAGGTCTTTCACAAAGCACATACCTTGATAAGATATTGAAGAAGTTCAATATGGATCAGTCTAAGAAGGGGTTCTTGCCTGTGTTGCAAGGTGTGAAATTGAGCTCAGCTCAATGTCCGACCACGGCAGAAGATATAGAAGAGATGAGTGTCATCCCCTATGCCTCAGCCATAGGGTCTATTATGTATGCCATGCTGTGTACCAGACCTGATGTAAACCTTGCCGTAAGTTTGGTAGGTAGGTACCAAAGTAATCCCGGCAAGGAACACTGGACAGCGGTCAAGAATATCCTGAAGTACCTGAAAAGGACTAAGGAAATGTTTCTCGTTTATGGAGGTGACAAAGAGCTCGTCGTAAAGGGTTACGTCGATGCTAGCTTCGACACAGATCTGGATGACTCTAAGTCACAAACCGGATACGTGTATATTTTGAATGGTGGGGCAGTAAGCTGGTGCAGTTGCAAGCAGAGCGTCGTGGCGGGATCTACATGTGAAGCGGAGTACATGGCAGCCTCGGAGGCAGCGCATGAAGCAATTTGGGTGAAGGAGTTCATCACCGACCTAGGAGTCATACCCAATGCGTCGGGGCCGATCAAACTCTTCTGTGACAACACTGGAGCTATTGCACTTGCTAAGGAGCCCAGGTTTCACAAGAAGACCAGGCACATCAAGCGTCGCTTCAACTCCATTCGTGAAAATGTTCAAGATGGAGACATAGATATTTGTAAAGTACATACGGACCTGAATGTAGCAGATCCATTGACTAAACCTCTCCCTAGAGCAAAACATGATCAACACCAGAATTCCATGGGTGTTCGATTCATCACAATGTAACTAGATTATTGACTCTAGTGCAAGTGGGAGACTGTTGGAAATATGCCCTAGAGGCAATAATAAAAGGATTATTATTATATTTCCTTGTTCATGATAATTGTCTTTTATTCATGCTATAATTGTGTTATCCGGAAATCGTAATACATGTGTGAATACATAGACACCAACATGTCCCTAGTAAGCCTCTAGTTGACTAGCTCGTTGATCAACAGATAGTCATGGTTTCCTGACTATGGACATTGGATGTCATTGATAACGAGATCACATCATTAGGAGAATGATGTGATGGACAAGACCCAATCCTAAACATAGCACAAGATCGTATAGTTCGTTTGCTAGAGTTTTTCCAATGTCAAGTATCTTTTCCTTAGACCATGAGATCGTGTAACTCACGGATACCGTAGGAATGATTTGGGTGTACCAAACATCACAACGTAACTGGGTGACTATAAAGGTATACTACGGGTATCTCCGAAAGTGTCTGTTGGGTTGACACGGATCAAGACTGGGATTTGTCACTCCATATGACGAAGAGGTATCTCTGGGCCCACTCGATAATGCATCATCATAATGAGCTCAAAGTGACCAAATGTCTGGTCACGGGATCATGCATTACGGTACGAGTAAAGTGACTTCCCGGTAACGAGATTGAACGAGGTATTGGGATACCGACGATCGAGTCTCGGGCAAGTAACGTACCGATTGACAAAGGGAATTGTATACGGGGTTGCTTGAATCCTCGACAGCGTGGTTCATCCGATGAGATCCAACATGGGTATCCAGATCTCGCTGTTGGTTATTGACCGGAGAGCCGTCTCGGTCATGTCTACATGTCTCCCGAACCCGTAGGGTCTACACACTTAAGGTTCGGTGAGGCTAGGGTTGTAGAGATATGAATATGCAGTAACCCGAAAGTTGTTCGGAGTCCCAGATGAGATCCCGGACGTCACGAGGAGTTCCGGAATGGTCCGAAGGTGAAGAATTATATATAGGAAGTGCAGTTTCGGCCATCAGGAGAGTTTCGGGGGTCACCGGTATTGTACCGGGACCACCGGAAGGGTCCCGGGGGTCCACCGGGTGGGGCCACCCATCCCTTAGGGCCCCATAGGCTGAAGTGGGGAGGGGAACCAGCCCATAGTGGGCTGGTGCGCCCCCTTTGGCCCACCCCATGCGCCTAGGGTTGGGAACCCTAGGGTGGGGGCGCCCCACCTGGCTTGGGGGGCACTCCACCCCTTGGCCGCCGCCCCCCTAGGAGATCCCATCTCCTAGGGCCGGCGCCCCCCCTATGGGAGCCTATATAAAGGGGGAGGGAGGGGCAGCCGTACCCTTGACTCTTGGCGCCTCCCTCTCCCCTGCTACACCTCTCCCTCTCGCAGAAGAACGGCGAAGCCTTGCTGCGGTGACTGCTGCATCCACCACCACGCCGTCGTGCTGCTGGATCTTCATCAACCTCTCCTCCCCCCTTTCTGGATCAAGAAGGAGGAGACGTCACACTGACCGTACGTGTGTTGAACGCGGAGGTGCCGTCCGTTCGGCGCTAGGATCTCTGGTGATTTGGATCACGTCGAGTATGACTCCCTCATCCCCATTCTCTTGAACGCTTCCGCTCACGATCTACAAAGGTATGTAGATGCATCCGATCACTCGTTGCTAGATGAACTCATAGATGGATCTTGGTGAAAATGTAGGAAATTTTTTTGTTTTCTGCAATGTTCCCCAACAGATAGATCCCCTATACTTGTGGGTCATCAAGAATATTTTCTGGCGCCGTTGCCGGGGAGTGAAGCGCCTTTGGTAGGTGGAATTTGGTAAGGAAAAATTTATATAGTGTGCTAAAATTTACTGTCACTTGTTACTATAGAAAGTAATCCTCTGAGGGGCTTGTTCGGGGTATCTTCGCCCCGATCAGTAGAGCAAAGAGTTGCTCCTCAACCTACTGAACCTACTGAAAATGAAAATGAAAATGTCTGCTTTGAAATTCCTTCGGGTATGATAGAAAAATCGCTAGCTAATCCTTTTTAGGAGATGGAACAAAACATCCTGATGAGCATCTAATATATGTGGATGAAGTTTGTGGATTATTTAAGCTTGCAGGTGTACCCGGAGATGTTGTTAAGAAGAAGGTCTTCCCTTTATCTTTGAAGGGAGACGCATCGACATGGTATAGGCTATGTGATGATATGGGGTCTTGGAATTACAAACGATTGAAATTGGAATTTCATCAGAAGTTTTATCCTATGCATCTTGTTCACCGTGATCGCAATTATATATATAATTTTTGGCCTCGCGAAGGAGAAAGCATCGCTCAAGCTTGGGGGAGGCTTAAATCAATGTTATATTCATGCCCCAATCATGAGCTCTCAAGAGAAATGATTATTCAAAAATTTTATGCTCGGCTTTCTGATAATAATCGCACCATGCTTGATACTTCTTGTGCTGGCTCTTTTATGATGAAGACTATTGAATTCAAATGGGATTTATTGGAAAGAATTAAACGCAACTCTGAAGATTGGGACCTCGACAAAGGTAAGGAGTCAGGTATGACACCTAGTTTTGATTGTGTCAAATCTTTTATGGATACCGATATTTTCCGTAAATTTAGCACTAAATATGGACTTGACTCTGAGATAGTAGCTTCTTTCTGTGAATCTTTTGCTACTTATGTTGATCTCCCCAAGGAGAAGTGGTTTAAATATCATCCTCCCATAGAAGTAAAAGTAGCTGCACCTATTAAAGTTGAAGAAAAGATTGTCACTTATAATGATCCTATTGTTCCTACTGCATATGTTGAGAAACCACCTTTCCCTGTTAGGATAAAGGATCATGCTAAAGCTTCAATTGTGGTTCGTAAAAGCAATATTAACACATATACACCTCCTGAGCAAGTTAAAGTTGAACCTAATATTGCTATTGTTAAAGATCTCTTGTCTGATAATATTGATGGGCATGTTATTTATTTCTGTGATGAAACTGCTAGAATTGCTAAACCCTGTGCTAAAGATAAACCTAGACCTGTGGTAGGCATGCCTGTTATTTCTGTTAAAATAGGAGATCATTGTTATCATGGCTTATGTGATATGGGTGCTAGTGCTAGCGCAATACCTCATTCCTTATACAAAGAAATTATGCATGATATTGCACCTGCTGAGATAGAAGATATTGATGTCACAATTAAACTTGCCAATAGAGATACTATTTCACCAATGGGAATTGTTAGAGATGTTGAAGTCTTGTGTGGGAAAACTAAATATCCTGCTGATTTTCTTGTTCTTGGTTCCCCACAAGATAGCTTTTGTCCCATTATATTTGGTAGACCCTTCCTGAACACTGTTAATGCTACCATAGATTGCAAAAGGGATGTTGTTACTATCGGTTTAGATGATATGACTCATGAATTTAATTTTTCTAAATTTAGTAGACAACACCGTGAAGAAGAATTACCTAGTAAGGATGAAATTATTGGTCTTGCTTCTATTGCCGTACCTCCTAGTGATCCTTTAGAACAATATTTGCTAGACCATGAAAATGACATGTTTATGAATGAAAGAAGGGAATAGATGAAGTATTCTTTAAACAGGAACCTATTCTGAAAAACAATTTACTGTTGAAATCCTAGGGGATCCTCCTCCACCCAAGGGTGATCCCGTGTTTGAGCTTAAACCGTTACCTGATACTCTTAAATATGCTTATCTTGATGAGAAAAAGATATATCCTGTTATTATTAGTGCTAACCTTTCAGAGCATGAGGAAGAGAGATTATTGAAAACTCTGAAGAAGCACCATGCTGCTATTGGGTATACTCTTGATGATCTTAAGGGCATTAGTCCCACTCTATGTCAACATAAAATTAATTTGGAAGAAGATGCTAAACCAGTTCGTGATCATCAACGACGGCTGAATCCTAAAATGAAAGAAGTGGTAAGAAAGGAAATACTAAAGCTCCTTGAGGCAGGTATAATCTATCCCGTTGCTGATAGTCAGTGGGTAAGTCCTGTCCATTGTGTCCCTAAGAAGGGAGGTATTACTGTTGTTCCTAATGATAAAGATGAATTGATTCCTCAAAGAATTATTACAGGTTATAGGATGGTAATTGATTTCCGCAAATTAAATAAGGCTACTAAAAAGGATCATTACCCCTTACCTTTTATCGATCAAATGCTAGAAAGATTATCCAAACATACACATTTTTGCTTTCTAGATGGTTATTCTGGTTTCTCTCAAATACCTGTGTCAGCCAAAGATCAATCAAAGACTACTTTTACATGCCCTTTTGGTACTTTTGCTTATAGACGTATGCCTTTTGGTTTATGTAATGCACCTGCTACCTTTCAAAGATGCATGATGGCTATATTCTCTGACTTTTGTGAAAAGATTTGTGAGGTTTTCATGGACGATTTCTCCGTCTATGGATCTTCTTTTGATGATTGCTTGAGCAACCTTGATCGAGTTTTGCAGAGATGTGAAGAAACTAATCTTGTCTTGAATTGGGAAAAGTGCCACTTTATGGTTAATGAAGGTATTGTCTTGGGGCATAAAGTTTCTGAAAGAGGTATTGAAGTTGATAAAGCCAAGGTTGATGCTATTGAGAAGATGCCATGTCCCAAGGACATCAAAGGTATAAGAAGTTTCCTTGGTCATGCCGGATTTTATAGGAGGTTCATTAAGGACTTCTCAAAAATTTCTCGGCCTCTGACTAATTTATTACAAAAAGATATACCATTTGTCTTTGATGATGATTGTGTAGAAGCATTTGAAATACTTAAGAAAGCATTGATCTCTGCACCTATTGTTCAGCCACCTGATTGGAATTTACCCTTTGAAATTATGTGTGATGCTAGTGATTATGCTGTAGGTGCTGTTCTAGGACGAAGAGTTGATAAGAAATTAAATGTTATTCAATATGCTAGTAAAACCCTAGACAATGCTCAAAGAAATTATGCTACTACTAAAAAAGAATTCTTAGCAGTTGTATTTGCTTGTGATAAGTTCAGACCTTATATTGTTGATTCTAAAGTAACTATTCACACTGATCATGCTGCTATTAAATATCTTATGGAAAAGAAAGATGCTAAACCTAGACTTATTAGATGGGTTCTCTTGCTACAAGAATTTGATTTGCATATTGTTGATAGAAAGGGAGCTGAGACCCCCGTTGCAGACAACTTGTCTAGGTTAGAAAATGTGCTTGATGACCCACTTCCTATTGATGATAGCTTTCCTGATGAGCAATTAAATGTCATAAATGCTTCTCATACTGCTCCTTGGTATGCTGATTATGCTAATTACATTGTTTCTAAGTTTATACCACCTAGTTTCACATACCAGCAAAAGAAAAAGTTCTTCTATGATTTGAGGCATTAATTTTTGGATGACCCACATCTTTATAAAGAAGGAGTAGATGGTGTTATTAGACGTTGTGTACCTGAGCATGAACAGGAACAGATCCTACGCAAGTGTCACTCCGAAGCTTATGGAGGACACCATGCTGGAGATAGAACTGCACATAAGGTATTGCAATCTGGTTTTTATTGGCCTACTCTCTTCAAGGATGCCCGTAAGTTTGTCTTATCTTGTGATGAATGTCAAAGAATTGGTAATATTAGTAGACGTCAAGAAATGCCTATGAACTATTCACTCGTTATTGAACCATTTGATGTTTGGGGCTTTGACTATATGGGACCCTTTCCTTCCTCTAATGGATATACACATATTTTAGTTGCTGTTGATTACGTTACTAAGTGGGTAGAAGCTATTCCAACTAGTAGTGCTGATCATAACACTTCTATTAAAATGCTTAAAGAAGTTATTTTTCCAAGATTTGGAGTCCCTAGATATTTAATGACTGATGGTGGTTCACATTTTATTCATGGTGCTTTCCGTAAAATGCTTGCTAAATATGATGTTAATCATAGAATTGCATCTCCTTATCATCCTCAGTCTAGTGGTCAAGTAGAATTGAGTAATAGAGAGCTCAAATTAATTTTGCAAAAGACTGTTAATAGATCTAGAAAAAATTGGTCCAAGAAACTTGATGATGCATTATGGGCCTATAGAACTGCATATAAAAATCCTATGGGTATGTCTCCGTATAAAATGGTTTATGGAAAAGCATGTCACTTACCTCTCGAACTAGAACACAAGGCATATTGGGCTATTAAAGAACTCAATTATGATTTCAAACTTGCCGGTGAGAAGAGGTTATTTGATATTAGCTCACTTGATGAATGGAGAACCCAAGCCTATGAAAATGCCAAGTTGTTTAAAGAAAAAGTTAAAAGATGGCATGACAAAAGGATACAAAAGCGTGAGTTTAATGTAGGTGATTATGTATTGCTATACAACTCTCGTTTAAGATTTTTTGCAGGAAAACTTCTCTCTAAATGGGAAGGTCCTTACGTTATCGAGGAGGTCTATCGTTCCGGTGCCATAAAAATCAACAACTTCGAAGGCACAAATCCGAAGGTGGTGAACGGTCAAAGAATCAAACATTATATCTCAGGTAATCCCATAAATGCTGAAACCAATATTATTGAAACCGTAACCCCGGAGGAATACATAAGGGACACCTTCCGGAATGTTTCAGACTCCGAAAAGGAATAGGTATGTGGTACGGTAAGTAAACCGACTCCAAAACAGTTTTTAAGGCAATATTTCTCCGTTTTGGAATATTTAGAAAATAGAAATAAGTAGCAGTCCGGGAAGGACACGAGGGCTCCACGAGGGTGGAGGGCGCGCCTACCCTACTGGCGCGCCCCTGGGCACCTCGTGTGCTCTCCGGACTCCGTTTTCATACACGACACGTATTTTGGTCGGTAAAAATTCATTATATAATCTCCCGGAGGTTTTGACTCCCGTATCACGCAAAAAATCTCTTGTTTTCGTTTCGAGTTGTTTTTCTGACAGATCCAGGCCGTCATGTCGTCTTCAAGCGCCCCCAAGGACCAGTTCTTCGAGAAGGTCATCAACCCCTACCTCGCAGAAGTGCTGCAACACCCTCAAACCATTGAGATGCGTGAGGGGTTGTTGCACATCCGCGATGCTGAGGGACCAAGGAAGACCGGAAGCACAGAGGCAAGGCTCGAGGCATTGGAGGAAGAAGTTTTCAAGTGTCAGGAGATGATGGAGCGTGGACTTGATTCGAATCACATCATCATCACGGAGTTCACCAACAGCCACAAGTTGGATGTCAAGGACATTGGGGAGGCGATCTTCAAGCTTCATGAGAAAAACGAGCACCTCCAAGCCCAGATCTATGACCTGCAAAATCAAAACTGTGAGTATGAATATAGATTCAAGAGGATGAGTTTGGCTGCAGATTTGAGGTTCCAGGAGACTCGGTCATCCTTCTATGATGGTGAGCCTATGCCTTGGAAGAAGGACGACAAGCCTACGCCGTCAACAAAATCACCACCGTCTCCACCAACAAAGAATAATTGAGTATCCGGTATGGGCACTCCCTTTGACAACTGCCAAGCTTGGGGGAGTGCCCCGGTATCGTATCACCATCATTTTTATCTTTACCGTTTTTCTTAGTTTGATCCTTTTGGTAATATCTTGATCTAGTGGAATAAAAGTTCTTAGTATGATCTAGTCGTGAGTTTTGCTTTATAATTCTTCTATGTAATCGAGTCCATGAGCTATATAATAAAGATTAGTGTTGAGTCAAGGGCTTGATTATTTTGCCATGATCTTAAGTGAATAAAAGAAAAGAAAAATAAATAAAAACAAACAAACAAAGAGATCATATGGATCTCATGGAGAGTAATGAGCTCACATAGAAAAAGTATGTTGAATAAAAGTTGTTGAGGGTTGACAAACATAGTTTTGGTCATTGTTGCAATTAATAGGAAGTAATAAAGAAAGAGAGGTCTTCATATATATATATATATATATATATACTATCTTAGAGATCTTTTATGATTGTGAGCACTCATTAAAATATGATATGCTAAAGAGTTGACGTTGGACAAGGAAGACAACGTAATGGGTTATGTTTTCTTACATCTGAGATAAATTATATTGTCATGGATCATCCAACATGGTTGAGCTTGCCTTTCCCTCTCATGCTAGCCAAATTCATCACACTAAGTAGAGATACTACTTGTGTTTCTAAATACCCTTAAACCAGTTTTGCCATGAGAGTCCACCATACCTACCTATGGATTGAGTAAGATCCTCCAAGTAAGTTGTCATCGGTGCAAAGCAATAAAAATTGTTCTCTAAATATGTATGACTTATTAGTGGGGGAGAAATAAGCTTTATACGATCGTGTGATATGGAAGAAATAAAAGCGACAGACTGCATAATAAAGGTCCATATTACAAGTGGCAATATAAAGTGACGTTCTTTCGCATTAAGATTTTGTGCATCCAACTATAAAAGCGCATGAAAACCTCTGCTTCCCTCTGCGAAGGGCCTATCTTTTACTTTTATCTCCTACATTGCATAAGAGTCATGGTGATCTTCACCTTTCCTTTTTACAATTTATTCCTTTGGCAAGCACAGTATGTTGGAAAGATCCTGGCATATATAGCTAATTGGATGTAAGTTTTCATGAACTATTATTGTTGACATTGCCCTTGAGGTAAAACGTTGGGAGGCAAAACTATAAGCCCCTATCTTTCTTTGTGTCCGATTAAGATTCCATACCCATAAGTATTGCGTGAGTGTCAGCAATTGTGAAAGACTACATGATAGTTGAGTATGTGGACTTGCTGAAAAGCTCTTATACATTGACTCTTTCCTATGTTATGATAAGTTGCAATTGCTCCAATGACTGAGATTATAGTTTGTTAGTTTTCAATGAACTTTACTGTTCATACTTGAGATTGTGATTGAATTATTACTCTAGCATAAGAAATCATATGACAAGAATTATATAAGTTGCTGTTCTAAGAATGATCATGATGCCCTCATGTCCGTATTTTATTTTTATCGACACCTCTATCTCTAAACATCTGGACATATTTTTTGATTTCGGCTTTTCGCTTGAGGACAAGCGAGGTCTAAGCTTGGGGGAGTTGATACATCCATTTTGCATCATGCTTTTATATCGATATTTATTGCATTATGGGTTGTTATTACATATTATGTCACAATACTTATGCCTATTCTCTCTTATTTTACAAGGTTTACATGAAGAGGGAGAATGCCGCCAGCTGGGATTCTGGGCTGGAAAAGGAGCAAATATTAGAGACCTATTCTGCAGAGCTCCAAAAGTCCTAAAACTTCAAGGAAGACATTTTCAGAATATATAAAAAATACTCAGCGGAAGAAACTCACCAGGGGGGCCACACCCTGCCCACGAGGGCGGGGGGCGCGCCCTACCCCCCTGGGCGCGCCCCCTACCTCGTGGGCCCCCTGGTGGCCCTCCGGTGGCCATCTTCTACTATATCAAGTCTTTCGATGGGAAAAAAATAACAAGCCTTCTTCTCGGACGAAACTCCGCCGCCACGAGGCGCAACCTTGGCGGAACCAATCTAGGGCTCTGGCGGAGCTGTTCTACCGAGAAAACTTCCCTCCCGGAGGGGGAAATCATCGCCATCGTCATCACCAACGCTCCTCTCATCAGGAGAGGGCAATCTCCATCAACATCTTCATCAGCACCATCTCCTCTCAAAACCCTAGTTCATCTCTCGTATCCAATTCTTGTCTCCAAGTCCGGGATTGGTGCTAGTAGTGTTAATTACTCCTTGTAGTTGATGCTAGTTGGTTTAATTGGTGGAAGATCATATGTTCAGATCCTATATGCATATTAATACCCCTCTGATTATGAACATGTTTATGCTTTGTGAGTAGTTACTTTTGTTCCTGGGGACATGGGAGAAGTCTTGCTATTAGTAGTCATGTGAATTTGGTATTCGTTCGATATTTTGATGAGATGTATGTTGTCTCTCCTCTAGTGGTGTTATGTGAACGTTGACTATATGACACTTCACCATTGTTTGGGCCTAGAGGAAGGCATTGGGGAGTAATAAGTAGATGATGGGTTGCTAGAGTGACAGAAGCTTAAACCCTAGTTTATGCGTTGCTTTGTAAGGGGCTGATTTGGATCCATATGTTTCATGCTATGGTTAGGTTTACCTTAATACTTTTGTTGTAGTTGCGGATGCTTGCAATAGAGGTTAATCATAAGTGGGATGCTTATCCAAGTAAGGGCAGTACCCAAGCACCGGTCCACACACATACCAAATTATCAAAGTACCGAACGTGAATCATATGAGCGTGATGAAAACTAGCTTGACGATATTCCCATGTGTCCTCGGGAGCGCTTTTCTCTATATAAGAGTTTGTCCAGGCTTGTCCTTTGCTACAAAAAGGATTGGGACACCTTGCTGCACCTTATTTACTTTTGTTACTTGTTGCTCGTTACAAATTGTCCTATCATAAAACTGTTGGGGAACGTAGTAATTTGAAAAAAATCCTACGCGCATGCAAGATCATGGTGATGGATAGCAACGAGAGGGGAGAGTGTTGTCCACGTACCCTCGTGGACCGAAAGCGGAAGCGTTAGCACAACGCGGTTGATGTAGTTGTACGTCTTCACGATCCGACCGATCCAAGTACCGAACGCACGGCACATCCGAGTTCAGCACACGTTCATCTTGACGACGTCCCGCGAACTCTGGTCCAGCAGAGCTTCACGGGAGAGTTCCGTCAGCACGACGGCATGATGACGGTGATGATGTTGCTACCGACGCAGGGCTTCGCCTAAGCACCGCTACGATATAACCGAGGTGGAATATGGTGGAGGGGGGCACCGCACACGGCTGGGAGAGATCAACAGATCAACTTGTGTGTCTAGAGGTGCCCCTGCCCCCGTATATAAAGGAGCAAGGGGGAGGCCGGCTGGCCCTCTATGGGCGCGCCAGGAGGAGGAGTCCTCCTCCTAGTAAGAGTAGGACTCCCTTTCCTACTCCTACTAGGAGGAGGAAATGAAGGAGGAGAAGGACAAGGAAGGAGAGGGAGGAAAAGGAGGAAAGGGGGCCCAGCCCCCTAGTCCAATTCGGTTCGGGCTAGGGAGGCCGCGCGCCCTGCCTCCTCTCTTCCACCACTTGGCCCATGAGGCCCATTACTTCTTCCTCGTATTCCCGTAACTCCCTGGTACCCCCGAAAATACCCGAATCACTCGGAACCTTTCCGATGTCCGAATATAGTCGTCCAATATATCGATCTTTACATCTCGACTATTTCGAGACTCCTCATCATGTTCCCGATCTCATCCGGGACTCCGAACTACCTTCGGTACATCAAATCACATAAACTCATAATACAATCGTCACCAAAACCTTAAGCGTGCGGACCCTACGGGTTCGAGAACTATGTAGACATGACCGAGACACGTCTCCGGCCAATAACCAATAGCGGAACCTGGATGCTCATATTGGCTCCCACATATTCTACGAAGATCTTTATCGGTCAAACCGCATAACAACATACGTTGTTCCCTTTGTCATCGGTATGTTACTTGCCCGAGATTCGATCGTCGATATCTCAATACCTAGTTCAATATTGTTACCGGCAAGTCTCTTTACTCGTTTTGTAATACATCATCCCGCAACTAACTCATTAGTTACAATGCTTGCAAGGCTTTAAGTGATGTGCATTACCGAGAGGGCCCAGAGATACCTCTCCGACAATCAGAGTGACAAATCCTAATCTCGAAATACGCCAACCCAACAAGTACCTTTGGAGACACCTGTAGAGCACCTTTATAATCACCCAGTTACGTTGTGACGTTTGGTAGCACACAAAGTGTTCCTCCGGTAAACGGGAGTTGCATAATCTCATAGTCATAGGAACATGTATAAGTCATGAAGAAAGCAATAGCAACAAACTAAACGATCAAGTGCTATGCTAACGGAATGGGTCAAGTCAATCACATCATTCTCTAATGATGTGACCCCGTTAATCAAATGACAACTCATGTCTATGGCTAGGAAACTTAACCATCTTTGATTCAACGAGCTAGTCAAGTAGAGGCATACTAGTGACACTCTGTTTGTCTATGTATTCACACATGTATTATGTTTCCGGTTAATACAATTCTAGCATGAATAATAAACATTTATCATGAAATAAGGAAATAAATAATAACTTTATTATTGCCTCTAGGGCATATTTCCTTCAGTCTCCCACTTGCACTAGAGTCAATAATCTAGTTCACATCGTCATGTGATTTAACATCAATAGTTCACATCACCATGTGATTAACACCCATAGTTCACATCGTCATGTGACCAACACCCAAAGGGTTTACTAGATTCAATAATCTAGTTCACATCGCTATGTGATTGACGCTGAAAGAGTACTAAGGTGTGATCATGTTTTGCTTGGAGAGAAGTTTAGTCAACGGGTCTGCCACATTCAGATCCGTAAGTATTTTGCAAATTTCTATGTCAATAATGCTCTGCACTAAGCTACTCTAGCTAATTGCTCCCACTTTCAATATGTATCCGGATTGAGACTTTGAGTCATCTGGATCAGAGTCAAAACTTGCATCGACATAACCTTTTACGACGAACCCTTTGTCACCTCCATAATCGAGAAACATATCCTTATTCCACTAAGGATAATTTTGACCAATGTCCAGTGATCTACTCCTATATCACTATTGTACTCCCTTGCCAAACTCAAGGCAGGGTATACAATAGGTCTGGTACACAGCATGGCATACTTTATAGAACCTATGGCTGAGGCATAGGGAATGACTTTCATTCTCTCTCTATCTTCTGCCGTGGTCAGGTTTTGAGTCTTACTCAACTTCACACCTTTGTAACACAGGCAAGAACTCCTTCTTTGACTGTTCCATTTTGAACTACTTCAAAATCTTGTCAAGGTATGTACTCATTGAAAAACTTATCAAGCGTCTTGATCTATCTCTATAGATCTTGATGCTCAATATGTAAGCAGCTTCACCGAGGTCTTTTTTTTGAAAAAACTCCTTTCAAACATTCCTTTATGCTTTGCAGAATAAATCTACATTATCTCCGATCAACAATATGTCATACACATATACTTATCAGAAATGTTGTAGTGCTCCCACTCACTTTCTTGTAAATACAGGCTTCACCGCAAGTCTGTATAAAACTATATGCTTTGATCAACTTATCAAAGTGTATATTCCAACTCCGAGATGCTTGCACCAGTCCATAGATGGATCGCTAGAGCTTGCATATTTTGTTAGTACCTTTAGGATTGACAAAACCTTCTGGTTGCATCATATACAACTCTTCTTTAATAAATCCATTAAGGAATGCAGTTTTGTTTATCCATTTGCCAGATTTCATAAAATGCGGCAATTGCTAACATGATTCGGACAGACTTAAGCATAGATACGAGTGAGAAACTCTCATCGTAGTCAACACCTTGAACTTGTCGAAAACCTTTTTGCGACAATTCTAGCTTTGTAGATGGTAACACTACTATCAGCGTCCGTCTTCCTCTTGAAGATCCATTTAATCTCAATGGCTCGCCGATCATTGGGCAAGTCAATCAAAGTCCATATTTGTTCTCATACATGGATCTCATCTCAGATTTCATGGCCTCAAGCCATTTCGCGGAATCTGGGCTCATCATCGCTTCCTCATAGTTCGTAGGTTCGTCATGGTCAAGTAACATGACCTCCAGAACAGGATTACCGTACCACTCTGGTGCGGATCTCACTCTGGTTTACCTACGAGGTTCGGTAGTAACTTGATCTGAAGTTACATGATCATCATCATTAGCTTCCTCACTAATTGGTGTAGTAGTCACAGGAACAGATTTCTGTGATGAACTACTTTCCAATAAGGGAGCAGGTACAGTTACCTCATCAAGTTCTACTTTCCTCCCACTCACTTCTTTCGAGAGAAACTCCTTCTCTAGAAAGGATCCATTCTCAGCAATGAATAACTTGCCTTCGGATCTGTGATAGAAGGTGTACCCAACATTTTCTTTTGGGTATCCTATGAAGATTTACTTCTCTGATTTGGGTTCGAGCTTATCATGTTGAAACTTTTTCACATAAGCATCGCAGTCCCAAACTTTAAGAAACGACAGTTTAGGTTTCTCGCCAAACCACGGTTCATACGGTGTCGTCTCAACGGATTTGGATGGTGCCCTATTTAACGTGAATGTAGCTGTCTCTAATGCATAACCCCAAAACGATAGTGGTAATTGGTAAGAGACATCATAGATCGCACCATATCTAATAAAGCACGATTACGACGTTCGGACACACCATTACACTGTGGTGTTCCAGGTGGCGTGAGTAGTGAAACTATTTCACATTGTTTTAACTGAAGGCCAAACTCGTAACTTAAATATTTTATGATCGCAGAAACTTTTATTTTTGTTACGATGATTCTCCACTTCACTCTGAAATTCTTTGAACTTTTCAAATATTTCAGACTTGTGTTTCATCAAGTAGATATACTCATATCTACTCAAATCATCTGTGAAGATCAGAAAATAATGATACCTGCCGCGAGCCTCAATATTCATCGGACCACATACATCAGTATGTATGATTTCCAAATCTGTTGCTAGCTCCATTGTTCCGGAGAACGGAGTCTTAGTCATCTTGCCCATGAGGCATGGTTCGCAAGCATCAACTGATTCATAATCAAGTGATTCCAAAAGCCCATCAGCATGGATTTTCTTCATGCGCTTTACACCAATATGACCTAAACGGCAGTGCCCCAAATAAGTTGCACTATCAATATCAACTTTGCATCTTTTGGCTTCAATATTATGAAAATGTGTATCACCACGATCGAGATCCAACAAACCATTTTCATTGGGTGTATGACCATAGAAGGTTTTATTCATGTAAACAGAACAACAATTATTCTCTAACTTACATGAATAACTGTATTGCAATAAACATGATCCAAACATATTTATGCTCAACACAAACACCAAATAACATTCATTTAGGTTCAACACTAATCCCGAAAGTATAGAGAGTGTGCGATGATGATCATATCAATCTTGGAACCACTTCCAACACACATCGTCACTTCACCCTTAACTAGTCTCTGTTTATTTTGCAACTCCCATTTCGAGTTACTACTCTTAGCAATTGAACCAGTATCAAATACCGAGGGGTTGCTATAAACACTAGTAAAGTACACATCAATAACATGTATATCAAATATAGCTTTGTTCACTTTGCCATCCTTCTTATCCACCAAATACTTGTGGTAGTTCCGCTTCTAGTGACCGGTCCCTTTGCAGTAGAAGCACTTAGTCTCAGGCTTAGGTCCAGACTTGGGTTTCTTCACTTGAGCAGCAACTTGTTTGTCGTTCTTCTTGAAGTTCCCCTTCTTCCCTTTGCCCTTTCTCTTGAAACTAGTGGTCTTGTCAACCATCAACACTTGATGTTTTTATTGATTTCTACCTTCGCCGATTTTTTGCATCACGAAGAGCTTGGGAATCGTTTCCGTTATCCCTTGCATATTATAGTTCATCACAAAGTTCTACTAACTTGGTGATGGTGACTAGAGAATTCTGTCAATCACTATTTTATCTGGAAGATTAACTCCCACTTGATTCAAGCGATTGTAGTACCTAGACAATCTGAGCACATGCTCACTGCTTGAGCTATTCTCCTCCATCTTTTAGCTATAGAACTTGTTGGAGACTTCATATCTCTCAACTCGGGTATTTACTTGAAATATTAACTTCAACTCCTGGAACATCTCATATGGTCCATGACGTTCAAAACGTCTTTGAAGTCCCGATTCTAAGCTGTTAAGCATGGTGCACTAAACTATCAAGTAGTCATCATATTGAGCTAGCCAAACGTTCATAATGTCTGTATCTGCTCCTGCAATAGGTCTGTCACCTAGCGGTGCACAAAGGACATAATTCTTCTGTGCAGCAATGAGGATAAACCTCAGATCACGGATCCAATCCGCATCATTGCTACTAACATCTTTCAACTTAGTTTACTCTAGGAACATATAAAAATTAAACGGGGAGCAACATCGCGAGCTATTGATCTACAACATAGATATGCTAATACTACCAGGACTAAGTTCATGATAAATTAAAGTTCAATTAATCATAATACTTAAGAACTCCCACTTAGATAGACATCCCTCTAATCATCTAAGTGATCACGTGATCCAAATCAACTAAACCATAACCGATCATCACGTGAAATGGAGTAGCTTTCAATGGTGAACATCACTATGTTGATCATATCTACTATATGATTCACGCTCGACCTTTCGGTCTCAGTGTTCCGAGGCCATATCTGCATATGCTAGGCTCGTCAAGTTTAACCTGAGTATTCTGCGTGTGCAAAACTGGCTTGCACCCGTTGTAGATGGACGTAGAGCTTATCACACCTGATCATCATGTGGTGTTTGGGCACGACGAACTTTGGCAACGGTGCATACTCAGGGAGAACACTTTTATCTTGAAATTTAGTGAGAGATCATCTTATAATGCTACCGCCGAACTAAGCAAAGTAAGATGTATAAAAGATAAATATCACATGCAATCATATATGTGACATGATATGGCCATCATCATCTTGTGCTTTTGATCTCCATCTCCAAAGCATTGTCATGATCTCCATCGTCACCAGCATGACACCATGATCTCCATCATCTTGATCTATATCAATGTGTCGTCACATGTTCGTCTCGCCAACTATTGCTCTTGCAACTATTGCTATCGCATAGCGATAAAGTAAAGCAATTATTTGGCGCTTGCATCTTATGCAATAGAGAGACAACCATAAGGCTTTTGCCAGTTGCCGATAACTTCAACAAAACATGATCATCTCATACAACAACTTATATCTCATCACGTCTTGACCATATCACATCACAACATGCCCTGCAAAAACAAGTTAGACGTCCTCTAGTTTGTTGTTGCAAGTTTACGTGGTTGCTACGGGCTGAGCAAGAACCGTTCTTACCTACGCATCAAAACCACAACGATAGTTTGTCAGGTTGGTGATGTTTTAACCTTCGCAAGGACCGGGCGTAGCCACACTCGGTTCAACTAAAGTTGGAGAAACTGACACCCGCCAGCCACCTGTGTGCAAAGCACGTCGGTAGAACCAGTCTCGCGTAAGCGTACGCGTAATGTCGGTCCGGGCCGCTTCATCCAACAATACCGCCGAACCAAAATATGACATGCTGGTAAGCAGTATGACTTATATCGCCCACAACTCACTTGTGTTCTACTCGTGCATATAACATCAACGCATAAAACCTGGCTCGGATGCCACTGTTGGGGAACATAGTAATTTCAAAAAAATTCCTACGCACACGCAAGATCATGGTGATGCATAGCAACGAGAGGGGAGAGTGTTGTCCACATACCCTCGTAGACCGAAAGAGGAAGCGTTAGCACAACGCGGTTGATGTAGTCGTACGTCTTCACGATCCGACCGATCCAAGTACCGAATGCACGGCACCTCCGAGTTCAGCACACGTTCAGCTCGATGACGTCCCGTGAACTCCGATCCAGCAGAGCTTCACAGGAGATTTCCGTCAGCACGATGGCGTGATGATGGTGATGATGTTGCTACCGACGCAGGGCTTCGCCTAAGCACCGCTATGATATGACCGAGGTGGAATATGGTGGAGGGGGGCACCGCACACGGCTGGGAGAGATCAACAGATCAACTTGTGTGTCTAGAGGTGCCCCCTGCCCCCGTATATAAAGGAGCAAGGGGGGAGGCCGGCCGGCCCTCTATGGGCGCGCTAGGAGGAGGAGTCCTCCTCCTAGTAGGAGTATGACTCCCCTTTCCTACTCCTACTAGGAGGAGGAGAGGAAGGAGGAGAAGGAGAAGGAAGGAGAGGGAGGAAAAGGAGGAAAGGGGGGCCTGCCCCCTAGTCCAATTCGGTTTGGGCTAGGGGGCACGCGCGCCCTGCCTCCTCTCTTCCACCACTTGGCCCATGAGGCCCATTACTTCTTCCTCGCATTCCTCTTGATAACCCACAAGTATAGGGGATCGCAACATTTTTCGATAAGTAAGAGTGTCGAACCCAACGAGGAGCTAAAGGTAGAACAAATATTCCCTCAAGTTCTATTGACCACCGATACAACTCTACGCATGCTTGACGTTCGCTTTACCTAGAACAAGTATGAAACTAGAAGTACTTTGTAGGTGTTGTTGGATAGGTTTGCAAGATAATAAAGAGTACATTGAAGGAAATATGCCCTAGAGGCAATAATAAAGTTATTATTTATTTCCTTGTATCATGATAAATGTTTATTATTCATGCTAGAATTATATTAACCGGAAACATAATACATGTGTGAATACATAGACAAACAGAGTGTCACTAGTATGCCTCTACTTGACTAGCTCGTTGATCAAAGATGGTTAAGTTTCCTAACCATAGACATGAGTTGTCATTTGATTAACGAGATCACATCATTAGGAGAATGATGTGATCGACTTGACCCATTTCGTTAGCTTAGCAGTTGATCGTTTAGTTTGTTGCTATTGCTTGCTTCATGACTTATACATGTTCCTATGACTATGAGATTATGCAACTCCCGTTTACTGGAGGAACACTTTATGTGCCACCAAACGTCACAACGTAACTGGGTGATTATAAAGGTTCTCTACAGGTGTCTCCAAAGGTACTTGTTGGGTGGCGTATTTCGAGATTAGGATTTGTCACTCCGATTGTTGGAGAGGTATCTCTGGGCCCACTCGGTAATGCACATCACTATAAGCCTTGCAAGCATTGCAATTAATGAGTTAGTTGCGGGATGATGTATTACAGAACGAGTAAAGAGACTTGCCGGTAACGAGATTGAACTAGGTATTGAGATACCGACGATCAAATCTCGAGCAAGTAACATACCGATGACAAAGGGAACAACGTATGTTGTTATGCGGTCTGACCGATAAAGATCTTTGTAGAATATGTAGGAGCCAATATGGGCATCCAGGTCCAGCTATTGGTTATTGACCAGAGAGGTGTCTCGGTCATGTCTACATAGTTCTCGAACCCATAGGGTCCGCACGCTTAACATTCGTTGACGATATAGTACTATATGAGTTATGTATGTTGGTGACCGAATGTTGTTCGGAGTCCGGGATGAGATCACGGACATGACGAGGAACTGCGGAGTGGTCCGGAGATAAAGTTTGATATATGGCATAATAGTGTTTGTTCACCGGAAGGGTTCCGGAATTCACCGGAAGGGGTTCCAGATGTTTCCCGAAATGTTTGGGTACGAGAACACTTTATTTGGGCCAAAGGGGAAAGCCCACAAGGTTTTTGGAAAACGCAAAAGGAAGTTTTGCGGAGTCCAGGGGCCAGACGCCAGGGTCCCTAGGGTCTGGGTCCAGACACCGGGAACCCTGGCGTCTGGCCCTGGAGTCCGAAAGGACTCTTGCCTTTCGGGCAAAACCGACTTTGAGGAGGCTTTTGCTCCAAGTTTCGACCCCATGTCTCAACATATAAATAGAGGGGCAGGGCTAGCACCAAAGACACATCAAGAAACACCAAGTCGTGTGCCGGCAACCCCGTCCCCTCTAGTTTATCCTCCGTCCTAGTTTTCATAGTGCTTAGGCGAAGCCCTGCGGAGATTGTTCTTCACCAACACCGTCACCACGCCGTCGTGCTGCCGGAACTCATCTACTACTTCGCCCCTCTTGCTGGATCGAGAAGGCGAGGACGTCACCGAGCCGAACGTGTGCAGAACTCGGAGGTGCCGTGCTTTCGGTACTTGGATCGGTCGGGTCGTGAAGACGTACGACTACATCAACCGCGTTCATATAACACTTCCGCGAACGGTCTACAAGGGTATGTAGACAACACTCTCCCCTCTCGTTGCTATGCATCACCATGATCCTGCGTGTGCGTAGGAAAATTTTGAAATTACTACATTCCCCGACATACATAAATAAAAAGTAGGGGCTGTTTAGATAAAGAAACAATAAAGTAAATATAGCGAGTGTGGAGAAGTGGTGGTAGGAGTTGCGAAATTGCCCCTAAGCAATTGACTACTTTACTAGACCGATAGCAAGTATTATGTGGGAGAGGCCACTGCTAGCATGTCATCCCTGACTTGGAATTCTATGAACTTATGATTGGAACTATTAGCAAGCATCCGCAACTACTAATGTTCATTAAGGTAAAACCCAACCATAGCATTAAGATATATTAGCCCCCCTTCAATCCCGTATGCATCAATTTCTATGCTAGGTTGAAGCTTCTGTCACTCTTGCCCTCCAATACATAGTCCTATCAACATACAACTAACCCTAGGGTGTGATCCACGCGTGCAATCATATGATGGGCACCAAAGGACAACAACATAACCACAAGCAAATTAAATCAATCATAGCAATTCATCAACCACCGATAGGACAATGAAAATCTACTCAGACATCATAGGATGGCAACACATCATTGGATAATAATATGAAGCATAAAGCACCATGTTCAAGTAGAGGGTACAGCGGGTTGCGGGAGAGTGGACCGCTGTAGATAGAGGGTGGAAGGTGATGGAGATGTTGGTGAACATGGCGGAGGTGTTGGTGTAGATCGCGGTGATGATGATGATGGCCACGGCAGCGTTCCGGCGTCACCGGAAGAGAAGGGGAGAGGGGGCCCCTTCGTCTTCTTCTTCCTTGACCTCCTCCCTAGTTGGGAGAAGGGTTTCCCCTCTGGTCCTTGGCCTCCATGGCATGGGAGGGGCGAGAGCCCCTCCGAGATTGGATTTGTCTCTCTGTCTCTCTCTGTTTCTGCGTTCTCAGATTCTTCCCTTTCACTGTTTCTTATATTCCCGGAGATCCGTAACTCCGATTGGGCTGAAATTTTAACACGATCTCTATCCGGAAATTAGCTTTCTTGCGGAGAAAGAACGGCTCCAACGCCTTACGGGGTGGCCACGAGGGTCAGGGGCGCGCCCCCCTACCTCGTGCCCCCCTCGGGCACCGTCTCGCGACAATTCCACTTCCCAAAATTCATAAATATTCCAAAATAAATCTCCGTCAGTTTTTATTCCGTTTGGTATGGGTTTTCTGCGAAACAAAAAACATGCAACAAACAGAAACTGGCATTGGGCACTGGATCAATATGTTAGTCCCAAAAATAGTATAAAAAGTTGCCAAAAAGTATATGAAAGTTGAATAATATTGGCATGGAACAATCAAAAATTATAGATACGACGGAGACGTATCAGCATCCCCAAGCTTAATTCCTGCTCGTCCTCGAGTAGGTAAATGATTAAAAAAATTGATGTGGAATGCTACCTAGCATAATCTTGATCATGTAATCTAATCATGGCATGAATATTAAGATACGAGTGATTCAAAGCAATAATCTATCCTTTGACATAAAAACAATAATACTTCAAGCCTACTAATGAAGCAATCATGTCTTTTCAAAATAACATGGCCAAAGAAAGTTATCCCTACAAAATCATATAGTCTGGCTATGCTCCATCTTCATCACACAAGATATTCACATCATGCACAACCCCGATGACAAGCCAAGCAATTGTTTCATACTTTTGACGTTCTCAAACCTTTTCAACTTTCACGCAATACATGAGCGTGAGCCATGGACATATCACTATAGGTGGAATAGAATATGATGGTGGAGAAGACAAAAAGGAGAAGATAGTCTCACATCAACTAGGCGGATCAACGGGCTATGGAGATGCCCATCAATAGATATCAATGTGAGTGAGTAGGGATTGCCATGCAACGGATGCACTAGAGCTATAAGTGTATGAAAGCTCCAACTGAAACTAAGTGGGTGTGCATCCAACTTGCTTGCTCATGAAGACCTCGGGCATTTGAGAAAGCCCATCATCGGAATATACAAGCCAAGTTCTATAATGGAAATTCCCACTAGTATATGAAAGTGATAACTCAAGAGACTCTCTATATGAAGAACATGGTGCTACTTTGAAGCACAAGTGTGGAAAAAGATAGTAGCACTGCCCCTTCTCTCTTTTTCTCTCATTTTTTTTTGTTTTTTTTATTTTTTTTATTTTTTTGGTGGGCTTCTTTGGCCTCTTTTTTATTTGGGCTTCTTTGGCCTCTTTTATTTTTTGTAAAGTCTGAAGTCTCATCCCGACTTATGGGGGAATCATAGTCTCCATCATCCTTTCCTCACTGGGGCAGTGCTCTAATAATGATGATCATCACACTTTTATTTACTAACAACTCGATATTACAACTCGATACTAGAACAAAGATATGACTCTATATGGATGCCTCCGGCAGTGTACCGGGATGTGCAATGATCTAGCATAGCAATGATATCAAAAAACGGACAAGCCATGAAAGCATCATGCTAGCTATCTTACGATCATGTAAAGCAATATGACAATGATTGCTCAAGTCATGTATATGATGATGATGGAACTTGCATGGCAATATATCTCGGAATGGCTATGGAAATGCCATGATAGGTAGGTATGGTGGCTGTTTTGAGGAAGGTATATGGTGGGTTTAAGGTACCGGCGAAAGTTGCACGGTACTAGAGAGGCTAGCAATGGTGGAAGGGTGAGAGTGCGTATAATCCATGGACTCAACATTAGTCATAAAGAACTCACATACTTATTGCAAAAATCTATTAGTCATCGAAACAAAGTACTACACGCATGCTCCTAGGGGGATAGATTGGTAGGAAAAGACCATCGCTCATCCCCGACCGCCACTCATAAGGAAGACAATCAATAAATAAATCATGCTCCGACTTCGTTACATAACGGTTCACCATACGTGCATGCTACGGGAATCACAAACCTCAACACAAGTATTTCTACAATCCACAATTACCCACTAGCATGACCCTAATATTACCATATCTATATCGCAAAACTATTGCAAGGAATCAAACATATCATATTCAGTGATCTACAAGTTTTATGTAGGATTTTATGACTAACCATGTGAATGACCAATTCCTGTCATCTCTCTAAATAGATATAAGTGAAGCAAGAGAGTTTAATTCTTTCTACAAAACATATGCCCGTGCTCTAACAAATATAAGTGAAGCAAAAGAGCATTCTACAAATGGCGGTTGTCTATGTAAAGAGAAACAGGCAATCCAAACTTCAAATGATATAAGCGAAGCACATGAAGCATTCTATAAAGCCATACTCAAAAGATATAAGTGAAGTGCATAGAGCATTCTATAAATCAACCAAGGACTATCTCATACCAGCATGGTGCATAAAAGAAAAATGAAAACTAAATGCAAAAGACGCTCCAAGATTGCACATATCGCATGAACGAAACGAATCCGAAAACATACCGATACTTGTTGAAGAAAGAGGGGATGCCTTCCCAGCATCCCCAAGCTTAGACGCTTGAGTCTCCTTGAATATTTACTTGGAGTGCCTCTGGCATCCCCAAGCTTAGACGCTTGAGTCTCCTTGAATATTTACTTGGGGTGCCTCTGGCATCCCCAAGCTTGAGCTCTTGCCTCTCTTCCTTCTTCTCACATCGAGACCTTCTCGATCATCGAACACTTCATCCACACAAAACTTCAACAGAAAACTCGGTAAGATCCGTTAGTATAATAAAGCAAATCACTACTCTAAGTACTGTTGCAAACCGATTCATATTTTGTTTTTGCATTGTGTCTACTGTAATATAACTTTTTCATGGCTTAATCCACTAATATAAATTGATAGTTTCATCAAAACAAGCAAACTATGCATCAAAAACAGAATCTGTCTAAAACAGAACAGTCTGTAATAATCTGAACATTCACCATACTTCTGTACTTGAAAAATTCTGCCAAAAATAGGAAAAATAAAAAATTTGTACAGCAAGATAGTGCAAAAAGAATCAGAACCATTTGACGTTCCAGTAAAACATTAAAATTCATGCACTACAACTAAAGTTTCTGTCCTGCACCGCACAAACCAACAAGCATCGTAAACATCCTAAAGGCAAACCTTGGCACATTATTTTTATAATACAATGGAATTGTATAAGGGGATAATTATTTTTGTTGAAAAGTTTCTGTAATCAAGATTCACAAAGTTGCCGTGAGCATGAACAAAGTTCAAGGAGCTCTCCCACTTCAACAATGCTTGTCTTTCTCACTTTCGCTTTTCTTTTTGAAAAAGTTTTGGATTCCCCTCTTTATTTTTGTTATTTTTAAACTATATGAAAGAACTCAACAGAAGTAAATGACTCTCTAAAACTTTTGGGTTGTCTCCCTGGCAGCGCTTTCTTTAAAGCCATTAAGCTAGGCATATAGTGCTCAAGTAATGGATCCACCCGGATCCCAAGGTATATCAAAGCCAATTTTAATTAACAATGATTTGTAATTTAGTGGTGAGCACAAGGTAACATATATCATCTAATGACGAAGTCTAACTCTCTTCCTATGCATCGGCATGTCATAAAAGAACAATTCATGCACACAAAGTAAAGGCCAATGCATAGTATAAATAATTTCTTGCAATTTTGTTGTATTGGAAACATAGAGAGGTGGAGATATAGTTCCTCTCTCATAATAATTGCAAGTAGGAGCAGCAAGCACATGCATATTATATTTATCAAAATCATCATGTGCAACAGTAAAAGGCAACCCATCAATATAATCCTTAATAAGTGCAAACTTCTCCGATATAGTGTAGTCGGGAGAATTCAAAAAGATAATAGGACTATCATGCGTGGGTGCAATAACAACAATTTCATGTTTAATATAAGGAACTATATCAAGTTCATCTCCATAAGCATAATTCATATTGGGATCTTGGCCACAAGCATAGCAAGCATCATCAAAAAGGGATATTTCAAAAGAATCAACGGGATCATAACAATCATCATAGCAATCATCCTCCGGTAAGCACGAAGGGAAATTAAACAATGTATGAGTTGAAGAGTTACTCTCATTAGAAGGTGGGCACGGGTGATCAATCCGCTCTTTCTCCTTTTGTTCTTCGCTCTCTTCCTCATATTTTTCATCAATGAGCTCACAGTTTCATCAATTTCTTCTTCCATAGACTTCTGCAAAATATTAGTCTCTTCTTGGACAGTGGAGTATTCCTCAATATATGGTTTAACATAAGCATTAGAAGCATAATTATCAACGCAATATTTAAGTATGGCAAAATTTTCAGATTGGTAAAGAGTAGCATCATACTTTTCAATCAAAGAAGCAATTTCATAAGCACCCTTAAAAGCAACAAATTCTTCAATTTGTTGAACATCATAGTAACTATAAACACCCTTAGCATACGAAGATACAATTCCATTATCAATAAACTCACATTGCTAGGGAAGGTGTTTCTTAGGGTTTTCAGAACAACAAGTAAAATCATATATATAACATAAATTCCAAGCATAGCATTGCAAACGATGAATTTGATCCAATAAAAGTTTCCCTCTTTCAGATATACGGTGTCACACATAACAAGCATGCTCATCTAAAGATTTGCCCTCAACTAAACTAGTTGGGGTTTCAGCACGAGCACATAGGGATCGAAGATGATCCAAGTAATAAGCTTCAGCAGTGTGATAGATTTTGAGTGGTTCTTCAACCATTGGTTCAGTAGGTACAACTAATTTTTTTTGGTATTTTGCGTTTCCTACCCATAATTAAAGATAGAAAACAACTAAGAACAGCAAATAAAAATTACTTAGTGATAAAGCAAACAAGCACACACGAGAATATTCACCCCACGCTATTGCTCCCCGGCAACGGCGCCAGAAAAAGGTCTTGATAACCCACAAGTATAGGGGATCGCAATAGTTTTAGATAAGTAAGAGTGTCGAAACCAACGAGGAGCTAAAGGTAGAACAAATATTCCCTCAAGTTCTATCGACCACCGATACAACTCTACGCACGCTTGACGTTCGCTTTACCTAGAACAAGTATGAAACTAGAAGTACTTTGTAGGTGTTGTTGGATAGGTTTGCAAGATAATAAAGAGTATGTAAATAAAAACTAGGGGCTGTTTAGATAAAGAAACAATAAAGTAAATATAGCGAGTGTGGAAAAGTGGTGGTAGGAGTTGCGAAATTGCCCCTAAGCAATTGACTACTTTACTAGACCGATAGCAAGTATTATGTGGGAGAGGCCACTGCTAGCATGTCATCCCTGACTTGGAATTCTATGCACTTATGATTGGAACTACTAGCAAGGATCCACAACTACTAATGTTCATTAAGGTAAAACCCAACCATAGCATTAAGATATATTGGTCCCCCTTCAATCCCGTATGCATCAATTTCTATGCTAGGTTGAAGCTTCTGTCACTCTTGCCCTCCAATACATAGTCCTATCAACATACAACTAACCCTAGGGTGTGATCCACGTGCGCAATCATATGATGGACACCAAAGGACAACAACATAACCACAAGCAAATTAAATTAATCATAGCAATTCATTAACCACCGATAGGACAATGAAAATCTACCCAGACATCATAGGATGGCAACACATCATTGGATAATAATATGAAGCATAAAGCACCATGTTCAAGTAGAGGGTACAGCAGGTTGCGGGAGAGTGGACCGCTGTAGATAGAGGGGGGAAGGTGATGGAGATGTTGGTGAAGATTTCAGAGGTGTTGGTGTAGATCGCGGTGATGATGATGGCCACGGCAGCGTTCCGGCACCACCGGAAGAGAAGGGGAGAGGGGGCCCCTTCGTCTTCTTCTTCCTTGACCTCCTCCCTAGACGGGAGAAGGGTTTCTCCTCTGGTCCTTGGCCTCCATGGCATGGGAGGGGCGAGAGCCCCTCCGAGATTGGATCTGTCTCTCTGTCTCTCTCTGTTTTTGCGTTCTCGGATTCTTCCCTTTCACCGTTTCTTATATTCCCGGAGATCTGTAACTCCAATTGGGCTGAAATTTTAACACGATCTCTATCCGGAAATTAGCTTTCTTGCGGCAAAAGAAGGGCTCCAACCGCCTTACGGGGTGGCCACGAGGGTCAGGGGCACGTCCCCCTACCTCGTGCCCCCCTCGGGCACCATCTAGCGATGATTCCACTTCCCAAAATTCATAAATATTCCAAAATAAATCTCCGTCAGTTTTTATTCCGTTTGGACTCCGTTTGGTATGGGTTTTCTGCGAAACAAAAAACATGCAACAAACAGAAACTGGCACTGGGCACTGGATCAATATGTTGGTCCCAAAAATAGTATAAAAAGTTGCCAAAAAGTATATTAAAGTTGAATAATATTGGCATGGAACAATCAAAAATTATAGATACGACGGAGACGTATCAATTCCCGTAACTCCCCGATACCCCGAAAATACCCGAATCACTCGGAACCTTTCCGATGTCCGAATATAGTCGTCCAATATATCGATCTTTATGTCTCGACCATTTAGAGACTCCTCGTCATGTTCCCGATCTCATCCGGGACTCCGAACTACCTTCGGTACATCAAATCACATAAACTCATAATACAATCGTCACTGAAACTTTAAGCGTGCGGACCCTACGGGTTCGAGAACTATGTAGACATGAACGAGACACGTCTCCGGCCAATAACCAATAGAGGAACCTGGATGCTCATATTGGCTCCCACATATTCTACGAAGATCTTTATCGGTCAAACCGCATAACAACATACGTTGTTCCCTTTGTCATCGGTATGTTACTTGCCCGAGATTCGATCGTCGGTATCTCAATACCTAGTTCAATCTCGTTACCGGCAAGTCTCTTTACTCGTTCCATAATACATCATCCCGCAACTAACTCATTAGTTGCAATGCTTGCAAGGCTTTAAGTGATGTGCATTACCGAGAGGGCCCTGAGATACCTCTCCAACAATCGGAGTGACAAATCCTAATCTCGAAATACGCCAACCCAACAAGTACCTTTGGAGACACCTGTAGAGCACCTTTACAATCACCCAATTACGTTGTGACGTTTGGTAGCACACAAAGTGTTCCTCCGGTAAACAGGAGTTGCATAATCTCATAGTCATAGGAACATGTATAAGTCATGAATAAAGCGATAGCAACAAACTAAACGATCAAGTGCTATGCTAACGGAATGGGTCAAGTCAATCACATCATTCTCTAATGATGTGACCCCGTTAATCAAATGACAACTCATGCCTATGGCTAGGAAACTTAACCATCTTTGATTCAACGAGCTAGTCAAGTAGAGACATACTAGTGACACTCTGTTTGTCTATGTATTCACACATGTATTATGTTTCTGGTTAATACAATTATAGCATGAATAATAAACATTTATCATGAAATAAGGAAATAAATAATAACTTTATTATTGCCTCTAGGGCATATTTCCTTCAAAAACTATATGTTACCACTTGTTTCAGTACCCGCAGAGAATACCTTGCTAGAAACTGCTTATCATTTCCTTCTGCTCCTCATTGGGTTCGAAACTCTTACTTATCGAAAGGACTACGATAGATCCCCTATACTTGTGGGTCATCAGTCATCACCTCTGTTCTGGCAGAGGAAAAACAATTACACTCTTTCGCGGCAGACATCCTGCCGCCATAATCACCGCCATCTCCCGCGTCTGCTTCCTCTGCCGCGCCGGACGCGTCCACCACATCTTCCCCACCCCTCCTGCTCATGCTATTCTCGTTCCAGCTCTGACTAACGATCATACCATGTGCACACATGCCAATTCTGGGTTTTGTTTACCTGCAAAAGATCGTCTCAATCTTCATGCATCTCTATATCCTTCCTCTCTAGCAAATCTTACAAATCAACTCTCCTAGATCCTAATTGGGCCGCAACTATGAAAGATGAATATGATGCCCTTTTGCAGAATAACATGTGGCAGTTAGTTCCTTGTCCTTCCAATACAAATATCGTTTCAGGCAAATGGGTTTTTGCCATAAATTTAATTCTGATGGGAGTCTTGCATGTTATAAGGCTCGATGGGTATGTCATGGTTACTCTCAGCAACACGGCATCGATTATGATGAGACTTTCTCTCCAGTTGTCAAGCCCAACACTATTCGCACGGTCCTTAGCATCGTCGTCTCTTCTTCCTGGCCAATTCATCAACTAGATGTCAAAAATGCTTTTCTTCATGGCTCTTTTCAAGAAACAGTCTATTGTCAACAACCTCTTGGCTTCGAACATTCCTCTTATTCTAATCATGTTTGTCTTTTAAAAAAATCTCTTTATGGTCTTAAATAAGCACCACGTGGTGCCTGGTTCCAATGCTTTTCTACTTATGCTCAAACCATCGGTTTTACCTCTTCCGTTCTGACACTTCACTCTTCACCTTTCATCACAACAACAACACTGCTTACCTTCTTTTATATGTTGATGATATTATCCTCATAGCTTCCTCACAACAATTTTTAGATCATATTATCTCTCTTCTTCGCCACGAATTCTCTGTGACAGATTTAGGTCTTCTTCACCACTTCTTAAGTATTGCAATTATGCGTGACTCCTCTGGTCTTTTCTTGTCTCAACGTCAGTACACTCTGAATCTTCTTTCTCATGCTGGTATGCTTGATTGTCAAACTTCACGTACCCCTGTTGATACAGGTTCCAAACTCTCTGCCGATGGTGATCCTTTCTCTCATACTTCTCTTTATCGTAGTCTTACTGATGCACTTTAGTATCTCACTCTCACTCATCCTGAAATTTCTTTTGCTGTCCAACAAGCTTGTTTATACATGCATGATCCTCGTATTCCACACTACAATCATGTCAAACGTGTTCTTCGGTATCTCAAAGGCACACTAGACTTAGGTCTTCATATCAACAAATCCTCTCCCACCTCTTGACAACTTACTCTGATGCAGACTGGGCTGGTTGTCCAGATACTCGTAGGTCCACATCCGGATTTTGTGTTTTTCTTGGTAACAATTTGGTTTCTTGGTCTTCAAAAAGGTAGGTTACGGTCTCCCGCTCGTCTGCTGAAGCTGAGTACCGCGCTGTGGCTCATGCGGTTGCTGATACGGTTTGGTTGCGCCAGTTGCTGTCGGAGCTGCACCGTCCTTTTGAGCAAGCTACCATTGGTTACTGTGATAATGTTTCAGCTATCTACATGTCAGGGAATCCGGTTCAACACCGTCGCACCAAGCATATTGAGATCGACATTCATTTTGTTTGAGAGAAGGTGGCTCTCGGTCAAGTTTGCGTTCTCCATGTGCCTACTTCTGCTCAGTTTGCTGATATCTTTACTAAAGGCCTGGTGACTACTCCGTTTCAAGACATTCGTTTCAGTCTCAATGTCGTCGAGTCTACCATTGGCACTGCGGGGGGGGGGGGGGGCTAGAATACAACTTGTATTAGGATTATGACTCCTACTCGGTTTGTAATAAGGCTAGGTCAGGTGCGGCTTAGCTCTTATATATACTTCTTGTACCGGCACAATATTGCATCAACAATTATTCAATACAATTCTACAGCGTTGCTGTAGTTTCTATGACAAATCACCGGCGTCGTCCAACGGAGGGGGTGGCGCAGTGCGCTGTTTTCTTCCTCTGGCTCCCTATCCGTATGGTGATGTTTGGCGAGAGGAGACATCGTCGAGAGCTCGTGAATTAGGTTTCCCCCTCCCTAATCTCGTCGCAAGTGGGATTGGTCCTTTGTTGCTGGTGGTCATTCTCAATGCCAATCGTATTTTGTGCTTCTTAGGTGTGTGTGGGGTCCCTTCTAGTGTGCTAGTCATCTGGGACGGAAGATCGAAGACTATAATATTAAGCTATTATACATCAAGCATAATGATTTGATCTAAAAAATATGAAAAATATATTATGTATTTGGGTTGAGCCCAAACCAACCCACCATAAACCTAGCTAAGACATCGGCAACCAAAAGTGTGTCCTTGAATTCAGTGCAGACATCTTATATTCTAATTGAAGGGCAAAAACAACATAAACAAAGAAGGCAATTAAGAACCCATTAGTGGAGGGGGTCAATTGTAGCCTTTCGATAAGTAAGAGTGTCAATCTAACAAGGAACTAAAGGTAGAAATTTGTATTCTATAAGTAAATGTAAACGCTATTGGTAAATAGGCCGTGAATGGTGTCAATTTTATTGCTCATAATAGCTACAATCCTTACTGAAAAAATAATGGGTATGCATCTAGATTGCCTTATCCTAATAATAGTGGAGCGCCTAACAATTTTAAATAGACTAGCAATTGTGATATAAATACTTTAGAGGAAACTCTCAAATTTTAAATACTTTAGACTAGCAATGTTAATGGGAAAGCTTCGGGGAAGGACTAGAAGACCCACGAGGATGCCACAAGCCCACGTGGCGTGCCCCAGGAGGTTGGGAGTGTCACCTAAGATTATGGGGCCCTCATAGCTCCTTTTGGAGTGATTCCAATGCTGAAAAATCTTATAAATCCAGAAACCTCCTGAACTTAACCTGCATGAGTTTTCCCGCCACCGCAAGCCTCTGTTCCGAAGCGATCTCGTCCGGAGCACTGTTTTGGCACCCTAGTGGAGGAGGGAAGCCATCACTAGAGGCCATCTTCATCATCCCCGCTGCCTCCATGATGAGGAGGGAGTAGTTCACCCTCGGGGCTGAGGGTATGTACCAATAGCTATGTGTTCGATCTTTCTCCCTCTCTCTCTCTCGTGATCTTGATAGGGCACGATCTTGATGTATTATGAACTTTGTTAATATAGTTGGATTATATTGTGTTCTCCCCTCTCTATATTTGGTGTGATGAATTGAGTCTTGCTCTTTAAAGTTTCATACGTTGGATTGAATACTTTGGATTTGAGATCACTTGATGTATGTCTTGCTTGTGGATACCCTGGCGATAATGGGGTAATTTATCGAGATCACTTGACATATGTTTTGGTAATCAACTTACGGATTACCATGGCGACATTGGGGTAATCTAGGCATAAAGGTTGATACACGTTTTGTGACGCCCGGATAATTAAGCTACAGTAATCCCCTGTTGATGGTGCCATGTCATCACACTATTGTTGCTAATCCTCATTTGATCCAAAGCATAATTCAAATTCAATTCAAATTAAAGTCCAAAATTCAAATTTCTCAAACATGCATAATGAAATGTTCAATGTGTGGCAAATATTCCATAACCAATCATGGTGCTGACCCAACATTTTTGTAAAAGTATTTAAATGCTCTTTTACGAATATAACAGTGGCTAAAAACAATTATTAAATGCTTTTAAATTATAAAAATACTAAACTATTTTATTTGAACCTCAAACTAAATGTGGCAGTGGTATAATTAGTAAAACCAAATTAGGTGTTGTTCTTGTTTTTTATAGTGCTAATTGCTACTCAAAAATAAAATAAAACTAGAACTGTAAAAAGAAAAACAACAAAACAGTTAAAATAAAAGAAAAACCCTTCCCCTGGGCCAAGCCCACCCAGCCGGCCCAACGTCCCACCCAACCCACTCCCCCCCTCGCGGTCGTCTTCTCACTGTTCGACCGACCGCCCGGTCGCGGTCGCCACCCGACTAGCTCGTCGGCGTCGTGGGCGAGGGGATAAGATCCCCCGACGCCTCAGGCTCCCCTCGTCCCCTCCCACTTGCCCTCGCGCTCCCCCTTATCCATTCCCCATGCCCCCACACTCTCCTCTCCCCCGCGTCCGGATCCACCTTGCGGTGTGCCCGCGTCGCCGGTCATCTCGCCCTACCGCGGCCACCATGCGCCCCGACGCCTAGGACCGCATCCGCCCGCTTCGCTGTCATCCTCTACATTGACCGGTGCCACCCGTTGGAGCTCCTCACCGTTGCAGTGCTGGATCGAAACTTCTTCCTCCTCGGGACGCCGGCGAACCACGACGACGCCGGCCACCTCTGCTGCTCCTAAACCACTCGACGGGCCTCCTTGTACCTGCTCGGTGAGCGCCACTCCTTCTCTCTCCTTCTCCCCGCCTCGAGACGCCGCCGTAGGCCGTTATCACCCCGCGCCCGGAGCCACCGCAGCTCGCGTTCGCCATGGCTCTGCCGTGCTCCCCATGCCCTGGTCATGTGCCCGCAGCTCCCCGACCCCGCGCTGGCCGTGCCGCATGCACCCCGCGGCCCCTGTATCCATCACCGCGCGCCGCCTACGGCCCTCCCGCACCCGGCACCCCGACACATACCCTGTGCCTGCCTCCGTCCGACGACACCGTTGTCGCACTTGCCCCGCACCCAGTCGCGCCCGCCGTAGCCGCGCTGTGCTGTTGTCGCTGCTACCGTGCTGCGCTCCACTCGCACCCGCTTGCCGTGCTGCTGCAACCTGCTGCTGCCGCCTGTGCACGCGCGCCGGCCGTGCCCGGCCCTGCGTCCGTCTGCCTGCGCCCAGCCGCCCTGCAACCGCGACCTGCCTCGCCCCTCGCCCCACGTCGCTCACCAGCCCAGCATCACGCCGTGCAGCGCCGCGCCCCGCGCCCAACTCGTGCGCATGCCGCCGCTGCTCTTCTGAATCTACTGCTGCTGCTAATTAGTGTAGCTACTAGCTAGCTTTTCAAATTTTACACGGACTAACCCTTTGGACAGCCTCTAAACTGCGGCAAAACCATGATTAACAGGAGTAAAAATAATTTGACTAGGTAGAACACTTGTCAAAGCTCAAATGTTTCCATTGGACCAAATCAATTTGATGCATGGAATAATTCCTATGAAAATCACAAAATGCTATCTTTTCTCAACAGAAAATAGCATTAATCCCTAGCACTGTGTGTGCGTGTATGTATTCTGTGTGTGTGGTGGCCGGCCGGCTCTCCGTTAGCTAATTAGTACTCCTACTAGTTAGTCTAGGCGGTTAGGCATAGTGTAAATGATAGATGGACCCCTCCTCTAAATATCCACTTAAAAAGAAAATGCAAGATATGTGTGAATGACACCTGGGCCCATCTACATTTTTGACCAGTCAATAGTCAAGCAGTTGACTGTAGACTGCACTGTTGACTGAGTCAAGAGGGACCCCTGGACCCACTGTCAGCCTTCGGCGGCCCCGCTGTGTGCACTCTGCTGGGTGCACATAGCAATTCCCCCTTTTAATTCGAATTAATAATAAATTTAGAAAATGATTTAAAACTTTAAAAATTTAAATAAAATAAACCGTAGCTCAGATGAAAAACTTTGTACATGAAAGTTGCTCAGAATGACGAGACGAACCCGGATACGCAGCCCGTTCGTCCGCCACGCGGCCCTAACCTATCGAACTCGCAACTTTCCCCCTCCGGCTCCTCTGCCCGAAAACGCGAAACACCGGGGATACTTTCCCGGATGTTTTCCCCCTTCACCGGTATCACCTCATACCGCGTTAGGGCACCCCTAGCACCGATACTTGTCATGTCATGCATCGCTATGCATCTGTTAGCATTGTATTTATTGTTTCTTCCCCCTCTTCTCTCGCTAGACACCGAGACCGACGCCGCTGCTACCCAGTACGACTACGGAGTTGACGACCCCTCTCTCTTGCCAGAGCAACCAGGCAAGCCCCCCCCCCCTTGATCACCAGATATCGCCTATTTCTTCTTTATACTGCTTGCATTAGATTAGTGTAGCATGTTACTGCTTTCAGTTAATCCTATACTGCTGCATAGCCTGTCCTTGCTACTACTATTGTTACCTTTACCTGCTATCCTACTGCTTAGTATAGGATGCTAGTGGTCCATCAGTGGCCCTACACTCTTGTCCGTCTGCCATGCTATACTACTGGGCCGTGATCACTTCAGGAGGTGATCACGGGCATATACTATATACTTTACACTATTACATTACCTGTGATACTGTTCGGAGACGGGGGCTGAAGGGGCAGGTGGCTCCATCCAGGTAGTGGTGGGCCTGAGTTCCCGACGGCCCCCCGACTGTTACTTTGTGGCGAAGCGACAGGGCAGGTTGAGACCACCTAGGAGAGAGGTGGGCCTGGCCCTGGTCGGTGTTCGCGGTTACTTCAAGATAACACGCTTAACGAGATCTTGGTATTTGATCTGAGTCTGGCTACTGGCCTATACGCACTAACCATCTACGCGGGGACATTTATGGGCACTCGATGTCGTGGTATCAGCCAAAGTCTTCCTGACGTCAGCGACTGAGCGGCGCGCGCCGGATTGGAACGTAAGCCTGCTCTTGTATTAAGGGGGCTAGTTCTGCTTCCGGCCGCCCTCACAACATGCAGGTGTGCAATGGGCGATGGGCCTTGACCCCTGCGCCATAGGATTTAGACCGCCTTGCTGACCTCTCTGTTGTGCCTAGGTAGGGCTGCGACGTGTTGATCTTCCGAGGCCGGACATGACCCAGAAAAGTGTGTCCGGCCAAATGGGATCGAGCGTGTTGGGAAATGTGGTGCACCCCTGCAGGGAAGTTAATCTATTCGAATAGCTGTGATCTTCGGTAACAGGACGACTTGGAGTTGTACCTTGACCTTATGACAACTAGAACTGGATACTTAATAAAACACACCCTTCCAAGTGCCAGATATAACCCGGTAATCGCTCTCTAATAGGGCAACAAGGAGAGGATTGTCGGTTAGGTTTATGCTATGCGATGCTGCTTGGAGGACTTCAGTCTACTCTCTTCTACATGCTGCAAGACGGAGGCTGCCAGAAGCGTAGTCTTCGACAGGATTAGTTATCCCCCTCTTATTCTGGCATTCTGCAGTTCAGTCCACTGATATGTGTTGGGGAACGTTGCAGAAAACAAAATTTTCCTACTCGTTTCACCAAGATCATCTAGGAGTTCATCTAGCAACGAGTCATTGGATGCATCTACGTACCTTGTAGATCGCGAGCGGAAGCGTTCAAAGAACGGGGATGATGTAGTCGACCACGACGTGATTCGAATCACCGGAGATCCTAGCACCGAACGGACGGCACCTCCGCGTTCAACACACGTACGGAACAGCCACGTCTCCTCCTTCTTGATCCAGCAAGGGAGGGAGGAGAGGTTGAGGGAGATGGCACCAGCAGCAGCACGACGGCGTGGTGTTGATGGAGCTGCAGTACTCCGGCAGAGCTTCGCTAAGCACTATGGAGGTGGAGGAGGTGTTGGGGAGGGAGAAGGAGGCAACCAAAGGCCAAGGACTCAAGGTGTGAAGTCCCTCCTCTCCCCCACTATATATAGGGGTGCCAAGGGGGGGTGGCCGGCCCTAGGAGATCCAATCTCCTAGGGGGTGCGGCGGCCTAGGGGGGTTTCCCTCCCCCCCAAGGCACCTAGGAGGTGCCTTACCCTCCTAGGACTCTTGCCCCCTTGAACCCTAGGCGCATGGGCCTATGTGGGGGTTGGTGCCCTTGGCCCATTAGGCCAAGGCGCACCCCCTTGCAGCCCATGTGGCCCCGGGGATGGGTGGCCCCACCCGGTGGGCCCCCGGGACCCCTCCGGTGGTCCCGGTACAATACCGATAACCCCGAAACTTGTCCCGATGCCCGAAACAGGACTTCCCATATATAAATCTTTACCTCCGGACCATTCCGGAACTCCTCGTGACGTCCGGGATCTCATCCGGGACTCCGAACAACATTCGGGTTACTGCATATACATATCCCTACAACCCTAGCGTAACCGAACCTTAAGTGTGTAGACCCTACGGGTTCGGGAGACAAGCAGACATGACCGAGACGACTCTCCGGTCAATAACCAACAGCGGGATCTGGATACCCATGTTGGCTCCCACATGCTCCACGATGATCTCATCGGATGAACCACGATGTCGAGGATTCTATCAACCCCGTACGCTATTCCCTTTGTCTATCGATATGTTACTTGCCCGAGATTCGATCGTCGGTATCCCAATACCTCGTTCAATCTCGTTACCGGCAAGTCACTTTACTCGTACCGTAATGCATGATCCCGTGACCAGACACTTGGTCACTCTGAGCTCATTATGATGATGCATTACCGAGTGGGCCCAGTGATACCTCTCCGTCATACGGAGTGACAAATCCCAGTCTTGATCCATGCCACCCAACAGACACTTTCGGAGATACCCGTAGTCTACCTTTATAGTCACCCAGTTACGTTGTGACGTTTGGCATACCCAAAGCACTCCTACAGTATCCGGGAGTTACACGATCTCATGGTCTAAGGAAAAGATACTTGACATTTAGAAAACTCTAGCAAACGAACTATACGATCTTGTGCTATGTTTAGGATTGGGTCTTGTCCATCACATCATTCTCCTAATGATGTGATCTCGTTATCAATGACATCCAGTGTCCATAGTCAGGAAACCATGACTATCTGTTGATCAACGAGCTAGTCAACTAGAGGCTCACTAGGGACATGTTGATGTCTATTATTCACACATGTATTACGATTTCCAGATAACACAATTATAGCATGAATAAAGACAATTATCATGAACAAGGAAATATAATAATAATGCTTTTATTATTGCCTCTAGGGCATATTTCCAATAGTCTCCCACTTGCACTAGAGTCAATAATCTAGTTACATTGTGATGAATCGAACACCCATGGAATTCTGGTGTTGATCATGTTTTGCTCTAGGGAGAGGTTTAGTCAACGGATCTGCTACATTCAGGTCCGTATGTACTTTACAAATCTCTATGTCTCCATCTTGAACATTTTCACGAATGGAGTTGAAGCGACGCTTGATGTGCCTTGTCTTCTTGTGAAACCTGGGCTCCTTGGCAAGTGCAATAGCTCCAGTGTTGTCACAGAAGAGCTTGATCGGCCCCGACGCATTGGGTATGACTCCTAGGTCGGTGATGAACTCCTTCACCCATATTGCTTCATGTGCTGCCTCCGAGGCTGCCATGTACTCCGCTTCACATGTAGATCCCGCCACGACGCTTTGCTTGCAACTGCACCAGCTTACTGCCCCACCATTCAAAATATACACGTATCCGGTTTGTGACTTAGAGTCATCCAGATCTGTGTCGAAGCTAGCGTCGACGTAACCCTTTACGACGAGCTCTTCGTCACCTCCATAAACGAGAAACATTTCCTTAGTCCTTTTCAGGTACTTCAGGATATTCTTGACCGCTGTCCAGTGTTCCTTGCCGGGATTACTTTGGTACCTTCCTACCAAACTGACGGCAAGGTTAACATCAGGTCTGGTACACAGCATGGCATACATAATAGAACCTATGGCTGAGGCATAGGGGATGACGCTCATCTCTTCTATATCTTCTGCCGTGGTCGGACATTGAGCTGAGCTCAATTTCACACCTTGTAACACAGGCAAGAACCCTTTCTTGGATTGATCCATATTGAACTTCTTCAATATCTTATCAAGGTATGTGCTTTGTGAAAGACCTATGAGGCGTCTTGATCTATCTCTATAGATTTTGATGCCTAATATATAAGCAGCTTCTCCAAGGTCCTTCATTGAAAAACTTTTATTCAAGTAGGCCTTGATGCTGTCCAAGAGTTCTATATCATTTCCCATCAAAAGTATGTCATCTACATATAATATGAGAAATGCTACAGAGCTCCCACTCACTTTCTTTTAAACGCAGGCTTCTCCATAAGTCTGTGTAAACCCAAACGCTTTGATCATCTCATCAAAGCGAATGTTCCAACTCCGAGATGCTTGCACCAGCCCATAAATCGAGCGTTGGAGCTTGCACACTTTGTCAGCATTCTTAGGATCGACAAAACCTTCCGGCTGCATCATATACAATTCTTCCTTAAGGAAACCATTAAGGAATGCCGTTTTGACGTCCATTTGCCATATTTCGTAATCATAGAATGCGGCAATTGCTAACATGATTCGGACGGACTTTAGCTTCGCTACCGGTGAGAAAGTCTCATCGTAGTCAACCCCTTGAACTTGTCGATAACCCTTAGCGACAAGCCGAGCTTTATAGATGGTCACATTACCATCCGCGTCTGTCTTCTTCTTAAAGATCCATTTATTTTCTATGGCTCGCCGTTCAACGGGCAAGTCAGTCAAAGTCCATACTTCGTTCTCATACATGGATCCTATCTCGGATTTCATGGCTTCTAGCCATTTGTCGGAATCTGGTCCCGCCATCGCTTCTTCATAGTTCGAAGGTTCACCGTTGTCTAACAACATGATTTCCAAGACAGGGTTGCCGTACCACTCTGGTGCGGAACGTGTCCTTGTGGACCTTCGAATTTCAGTAGGATATTGATCAGAAGTATCTTGATCATTATCATTAACTTCCTCTCTAGTCGGTGCTGGCTCCTCAGGAACATTTTCTTGAGTTGCGCCATTTTCCGGTTCAAGAGGCAATACTTCATCAAGCTCTACTTTCCTCCCACTTACTTCTTTCGAGAGAAACTCTTTCTCCAGAAAGGACCCATTCTTGGCAACAAAGATCTTGCCTTCGGATCTAAGGTAGAAGGTGTACCCAATAGTTTCTTTTGGGTACCCTATGAAGACGCATTTTTCCGATTTGGGTTCGAGCTTTTCAGGTTGAAGTTTCTTGACATAAGCATCGCATCCCCAAACTTTTAGAAACGACAGCTTAGGTTTCTTCCCAAACCATAATTCATACGGTGTCGTCTTAACGGATTTCGACGGAGCCCTATTTAAAGTGAATGCGGCAGTCTCTAAAGCATAGCCCCAAAAAGAAAGCGGTAAATCGGTAAGAGACATCATAGATCGCACCATATCTAACAGAGTGCGATTACGACGTTCGGACACACCATTACGCTGAGGTGTTCCAGGCGGCGTGAGTTGTGAAACTATTCCACATTTTCTTAAGTGTGCCCCAAACTCGTGACTCAAGTATTCTCCTCCACGATCTGATCGTAGAAACTTGATTTTCCTGTCACGTTGATTTTCAACCTCACTCTGAAATTCCTTGAACTTTTCAAAGGTTTCAGACTTGTGTTTCATTAAGTAGTTATACCCATACCTACTTAAATCATCAGTGAGGGTGAGAACATAACGATAGCCACCGCGAGCCTCAACACTCATTGGACCGCACACATCGGTATGTATGATTTCCAATAAGTCGGTTGCTCGCTCCATTGTTCCTGAGAACGGAGTCTTGGTCATTTTACCCATAAGGCATGGTTCGCACGTGTCAAATGATTCATAATCAAGAGACTCTAAAAGTCCATCAGCATGGAGCTTCTTCATGCGTTTGACACCTATGTGACCAAGGCGGCAGTGCCACAAGTATGTGGGACTATCATTATCAACTTTACTTCTTTTGGTACTCACATTATGAATATGTGTAGCATCACGTTCGAGATTCATAAGGAATAAACCATTCACCATAGGAGCATGACCATAAAACATATCTCTCATAAAAATGGAACAACCATTATTCTCAGATTTAAAAGAGTAGCCATCTCGAATTAAACGAGATCCCGATACAATGTTCATGCTCAAAGCTGGCACTAAATAACAATTATTAAGGTTTAAAACTAATCCCGAAGGGAGATGCAGAGGTAGCGTGCCGACGGCGATCACATTGACCTTGGAACCATTCCCGACGCGCATCGTCACCTCGTCCTTTGCCAGTTTCCGCTTATTCCGCAGCCCCTGCTTTGAGTTACAAATGTGAGCAACTGCACCGGTATCAAATACCCAGGAGCCACTACGGGCACTAGTAAGGTACACATCAATTACATGTATATCACATATACCTTTGGTTTTGCTGGCCTTCTTATCCGCTAAGTACTTAGGGCAGTTCCGCTTCCAGTGACCGCTTCCCTTGCAATAAAAGCACTCAGTCTCGGGCTTGGGTCCATTCTTTGGCTTCTTCCCGGCAGCTTGCTTGCCGGGCGCGGCAACCTCCTTGCCGTCCTTCTTGAAGCTCTTTTTACCCTTGCCTTTCTTGAACTTAGTGGTTTTATTGATCATCAACACTTGATGTTCCTTCCTGACTTCTACCTCTGCTGATTTCAGCATAGCAAATACTTCAGGAATGGTCTTTTCCATCCCCTGCATATTGAAGTTCATCACAAAGCTCTTGTAGCTTGGTGGAAGCGACTGGAGGATTCTGTCAATGACCGCATCATCCGGGAGATTAACTCCTAGCTGAGTCAAGCGGTTATGCAACCCAGACATAGTGAGTATGTGCTCACTGACAGAACTGTTTTCCTCCATCTTACAGCTGAAGAATTTGTCGGAGACTTCATATCTCTCGACCCGGGCATGAGCTTGGAAAACCATTTTCAGCTCTTCGAACATCTCATATGCTCCATGTCTCTCAAAACGCTTTTGGAGCCCCGGCTCTAGGCTGTAAAGCATGCCGCACTGAACGAGGGAGTAGTCATCGAAACGTGCCTGCCAAGCGTTCATAACATCTTGTTCTGCAGGGAGAACGGGTGCGTCACCAAGCGGTGCTTGTAGGACATAATCTTTCTTGGCAGCTATGAGGATGATCCTCAGGTTCCGGACCCAGTCCGTATAGTTGCTGCCATCGTCTTTCAGCTTAGTTTTCTCTAGGAACGCGTTGAAGTTGAGGACTACGTTGGCCATTTGATCTACAAGACATATTGCAAAGATTTTAGACTAAGTTCATGATAATTAAGTTCAACTAATCAAATTATTAGTGAACTCCCACTTAGATTAGACATCCCTCTAGTCATCTAAGTATTACATGATCCGAGTTAAACTAGACCGTGTCCGATCATCACGTGAGACGGACTAGTCAACATCGGTGAACATCTTCATGTTGATCGTATCTTCTATACGACTCATGCTCGACCTTTCGGTCTTCTGTGTTCCGAGGCCATGTCTGTACATGCTAGGCTCGTCAAGTCAACCTAAGTGTTTGCATGTGTAAATCTGTCTTACACCCGTTGTATGTGAACGTCTGAATAAAACACCCGATCATCACGTGGTGTTTTGAAACAGCGAACTGTCGCAACGGTGCACAGTTAGGGGAAACACTTCTTGAATTTTATTGTGAGGGATCATCTTATTTACTACCGTCGTTCTAAGTAAACAAGATGCAAAACATGATAAACATCACATGCAATCAAATAATAAACGTGACATGATATGGCCATTTTCACATAGCTCCTTTGATCTCCATCTTGGGGCTCCGTGATCATCTTGTCACCGGCTTGACACCATGATCTCCATCATCATGATCTCCATCATCGTGTCTCCATGAAGTTGCTCGCCAACTATTACTTCTACTACTATGGCTAACGCGTTTAGCAATAAAGTAAAGTAATTTACATGGCGTTTCTCGATGACACGTAGGTCATTAAAAGAATAAAGACAACTCCTATGGCTCCTGCCGGTTGTCATACTCATCGACATGCAAGTCGTGAATCCTATTACAATAGCATGAACATCTCATACATCACATATAGATCATTCATCATTCATCACAACTTTGGCCATATCATATCACAAACCACTTGCTGCAAAAACAAGTTAGACGTCCTCTAATTGTTGTTGCAAGTTTTACGTGGCTGAATTAGGGTTCTAGCAAGAACGTTTTCTTACCTACGTTAAAGCCACAACGTGATTTGTCAACTTCTATTTACCCTTCATAAGGACCCTGTTCATCGATTCCGCTCCAACTAAAGTAGGAGAGACAGACACCCGCCAGCCACCTTATGCAACTAGTGCATGTTAGTCGGTGGAACCGGTCTCACGTAAGCGTACGTGTAAGGTTGGTCCGGGCCGCTTCATCCCACAATACCGCTGAAGCAAGAAAGGACTAGTAACGGCAAGAAAGTTGACAAATCTACGCCCACAACAAATTGTGTTCTACTCGCGCAAGAAGAACTACGCATAGACCTAGCTCATGATGCCACTGTTGGGGAACGTTGCAGAAAACAAAATTTTCCTACTCGTTTCACCAAGATCATCTAGGAGTTCATCTAGCAACGAGTCATTGGATGCATCTACGTACCTTGTAGATCGCGAGCGGAAGCGTTCAAAGAACGGGGATGATGTAGTCGACCACGACGTGATTCGAATCACCGGAGATCCTAGCACCGAACGGACGGCACCTCCGCGTTCAACACACGTACGGAAACAGCCACGTCTCCTCCTTCTTGATCCAGCAAGGGAGGGAGGAGAGGTTGAGGGAGATGGCACCAGCAGCAGCACGACGGCGTGGTGTTGATGGAGCTGCAGTACTCCGGCAGAGCTTCGCTAAGCACTATGGAGGTGGAGGAGGTGTTGGGGAGGGAGAAGGAGGCAACCAAAGGCCAAGGACTCAAGGTGTGAAGTCCCTCCTCTCCCCCACTATATATAGGGGTGCCAAGGGGGGGTGGCCGGCCCTAGGAGATCCAATCTCCTAGGGGGTGCGGCGGCCTAGGGGGGTTTCCCTCCCCCCCAAGGCACCTAGGAGGTGCCTTACCCTCCTAGGACTCTTGCCCCCTTGAACCCTAGGCGCATGGGCCTATGTGGGGGTTGGTGCCCTTGGCCCATTAGGCCAAGGCGCACCCCCTTGCAGCCCATGTGGCCCCCGGGGATGGGTGGCCCCACCCGGTGGGCCCCCGGGACCCCTCCGGTGGTCCCGGTACAATACCGATAACCCCGAAACTTGTCCCGATGCCCGAAACAGGACTTCCCATATATAAATCTTTACCTCCGGACCATTCCGGAACTCCTCGTGACGTCCGGGATCTCATCCGGGACTCCGAACAACATTCGGGTTACTGCATATACATATCCCTACAACCCTAGCGTAACCGAACCTTAAGTGTGTAGACCCTACGGGTTCGGGAGACAAGCAGACATGACCGAGACGACTCTCCGGTCAATAACCAACAGCGGGATCTGGATACCCATGTTGGCTCCCACATGCTCCACGATGATCTCATCGGATGAACCACGATGTCGAGGATTCTATCAACCCCGTACGCTATTCCCTTTGTCTATCGATATGTTACTTGCCCGAGATTCGATCGTCGGTATCCCAATACCTCGTTCAATCTCGTTACCGGCAAGTCACTTTACTCGTACCGTAATGCATGATCCCGTGACCAGACACTTGGTCACTCTGAGCTCATTATGATGATGCATTACCGAGTGGGCCCAGTGATACCTCTCCGTCATACGGAGTGACAAATCCCAGTCTTGATCCATGCCACCCAACAGACACTTTCGGAGATACCCGTAGTCTACCTTTATAGTCACCCAGTTACGTTGTGACGTTTGGCATACCCAAAGCACTCCTACAGTATCCGGGAGTTACACGATCTCATGGTCTAAGGAAAAGATACTTGACATTTAGAAAACTCTAGCAAACGAACTATACGATCTTGTGCTATGTTTAGGATTGGGTCTTGTCCATCACATCATTCTCCTAATGATGTGATCTCGTTATCAATGACATCCAGTGTCCATAGTCAGGAAACCATGACTATCTGTTGATCAACGAGCTAGTCAACTAGAGGCTCACTAGGGACATGTTGATGTCTATTATTCACACATGTATTACGATTTCCAGATAACACAATTATAGCATGAATAAAGACAATTATCATGAACAAGGAAATATAATAATAATGCTTTTATTATTGCCTCTAGGGCATATTTCCAACAATATGGTCCTTTACACATATACCCATCCATATGTAGTGTAGCCCCTTGCTTGCGAGTACTTTGGATGAGTACTCACGGTTGCTTTCTTCCCCCTTTTCCCCCTTTCCTTTCTTTCTAGTTGTCGCAACCAGATGCTGGAGTCCAGGAGCCAGACGCCACCATTGACGAAGACTCCTACTACACCGGAGGTGCCTACTACTACATGCAGCCCGCTGACGGTGACCAGGAGTAGTTTAGGAGGATCCCAGGCAGGAGGCATGCGCCTCTTTCGATCTGTATCCCAGTTTGTGCTAGCCGTCTTAAGGCAAACTTGCTTAACTTATGTCTGTACTCAGATATTGTTGCTTCCGCTGACTTGTCTATGATCGAGCTCTTGTATTCGATCCTTCGAGGCCCCTGGCTTGTAATATGATGCTTGTATGACTTATTTTATTTGTAGAGTTGTGTTGTGATATCTTCCCGTGAGTCCCTGATCTTGATCGTACACGTTTGCGTGTATGATTAGTGTACGGTCAAATCGGGGGCGTCACAAGTTGGTATCAGAGCCGACTGCCTGTAGGAATCCCCCTTCCACACTCCTTGGCCGAAGTCAAGTCTAGACATTGTAAAACTTTTACTAACATGGCTGTGTGTCCTACAGGCCCACGTCGCCATCGGGTGGTACTAGGATCTTTTACTCCTTGACCTTTACTCCGGGATTCTGAACTCTCTTCTATTCGGGTTAAACGATGTTTACTAAAATCTAACTTTAGGTTCTCGAAAATACTTTCTCCCGGAGAGCCCCTTCAGTCCAAATGATCGCCGGCTGCACCAGAAGATTTCGAAGATACTCTCCGATATTTCTCGAGACCTTGTGCCCGTTGCTTTTGCAATTCCCTTCCACCGAAATATCCCTATGGATAAATACTTACACATGTCATGCTTACTTTTATTCCCAGTCGATCTTGTTATTACAAGATACCCCGAGAATATTTTGTGCCTACCGCCTTGCAGTTCTTTGCCACCTGAATACCCCTAAGAGTAATTTCTCGCACTCTTTGAGTATCCGCTCATCCCCAGTTGTTCCGGTGTTTCACAAAAGTCTTTGAAATACTATTCAATCCTCCGAAATTTTTTAGCAGCTTTATTGCTCTGCAAATACTTTTCTACTTGCATTATGGATGCTTCCCATATATCTGGCAATATTTGTTAGTATCTTTTGACACCGTCATTTTGATCCTATTGATTCAACATGTGTGCGAATGCACACAATCATCTATCAACCCTTCTAAATTATCTTTCCGGCTCAAACATCATTTTTTTGAACATGATCTGGTTCTCGACCAAACTATTTGTTGTTAATTGTGCCTCTGGTCTATCCAACTTATCCATCCTTGATCAGAGCCTTTGCTTCTGATCCTTTGTTTTGGAAATCATAATTCCTTTGTTATCTAAGCATCGAATTATTCAAATGTTCTATAATATGATGCCCGAGCATTCTTCTTCCTCTGGTTGAGTACCGATGTTCACATCAGATCCCTTGTCGACCATCGGTTCCTTTGTTGGATTTTATCCGATAGTGTCCTTCATATTTAATAACCTTGAGAGCCTTTCCATGGGTATATAATGCCTTTGGTAAATTGAATCATCTGCTTTTGAACATGCTCTACTATCGAGTTTGTGTTATTTACTCCTGAAGTTCATGGTATATGTTCTAAGAAGCCCCGATGGCTTGAACCTATGCCTTCCTTAATATGTGTGAACTCGAAAGTTTTCACGATTCATACTCTTCTGGTATTTTGGTAGATAAAATTTCTACACTACAGCTTCATCAAAAGCGAGAAGTAAAATGAAAGGTTATGCATGGAAGAAGTGGGAGTCGACCTTGAGCCTTTGCGTTCATGCCCATGGACCCGATGTGAAACTTATCATCGAAGCTTCTTGTAAATGATATTATTCCCCTTGTTATAAGTTCGTCCTGTATCTATGTTTGGTCTTTTGCAACCGTGGTTCCGACCATATTTTCTTTTTGATTCCATTTCTCGGACAAGTTAGAGTATCTGTCTTCTGTAGAGCATTACCCTAGTCCAACCTCTACTTTGATTTGTCGTCGAGTATTACCCCCCCGGTATCTCAAGATTATCATGGAACTGCATAACCTCTTATGAGTTCTTCATCAAGTGCTACATTCCCACTGATTCCAATTTTTCACAGGCTCTGAGTTATTAAACACTCAAAGACACCTATAACTGAACCGAGTCCGCACTATGGTTCAACAACTCTTCAGTAAGCTTCTATAAGTACGAGTTTGTACTCGATCACGCCATTCCTAGCCTGTTTGGCTATATCATTGTCGTGATGATTCTAACTGTGCTACCTGGTCCTTATTCTCGGAGCACCAATTTGCGACGATAGCTAAGCTTACGTCGATTTTCCTCATCATACCCTTTCACCTTAAACAACAAGCTTGAGTTCGAGTTTGTGTCGTAACTGTGGTTCCAATAACCTCTTGCTTCATCATTTCTTTGACTTGATGTCGTCGCTGATTGATTACATCCTCATGAAATCTCTCGACAAATGTGTTGTGATCATCATCAACCTTATGAGCTCTTCCAGGATATCAACCGGATTCATGAAGAGAAATACCATCCTTGCCCTCGATGAGTTGTGTTATCATCGGCCACTTTATTGCCTTCCCTCCAACACAAACTTGTTCGTGTTTTGTGTTATACCTTGAGTTCCTTGCTACCCAGTGTTGTTCTTCTTTACCTTGGAGTATTACCACCTTTTATGTCAAGAATGTCATGGGAATTTTACCACCTCTTGAGAATTCTTGATACAAGTAATACTTCTCACCATCACCATTCCTTCTTGGTCCCCGTGTTGATTCCAACCGAAAAACCAACAATTGAACTTGCATGTGCGAATTCAAAACTTCTAGCGACCCTATTGCTTTGGAGTTAATGGTCGACATTTCATTCTTAGACCACTGGTTATCGAGTCACCATTCTAAGCATTGATCATGCTACCTAGGCCCATATTTTGGGTGCACCTTTTCAACCAATGTCTAATTGTGTATGTTTTCCTCGAGCAAACATCATTGTATCATTTGAGCTGGCAAATGTTATCTCTTTGTTCACAAATTTGTGGAAATACACCTTTTTGGCAATCTCGATGAATTGTCGCTAAGTTCATCAGCCACATCATCATCCTCTACTTGGGTTAATGATGAACTTATGATTCAGAACTTGCTTCCATATTTCATTTCCCGAGAATCTTGCAACGCCATCCCGTCAAATTGTGTTGCACCCCTTCCTTCTCAGGCATCATGAGTCTGAGGTATCCTGACACCAATCAGATCAGAATCTCGGTCAGATATGATGGTTGGAACATATTTCCAAGAGTTATAACATTGCTCTTTATATGACCCGGTAAGATGATGTCATGCCTAGCACACCTGGCTGAAGGACCTATTGTTATAGTTTCCTTTTCAGCAAGGTTATCCATTCTTCCATGAGGAAATTGTAAGACTTATTCTACAAGTTTTTACAAATGGATCCTTGGTGTTTATAAAGTCTGACCCTCACTTGTTAACCATGTCAATGCTATCTCGAAGCATGTCTGTGGTACTCCGATCTTCAATAAAAACATTTGAAGCACAATGCTAAATTTTCGTAATCAATTATTCAAACACCGTTGTATGGATAATGCCATCAAAATTCCTCTCCCATAACCTAAATGGTTTTCTACGTTAAATCCTGTCATGGATATCATGCTCTGCTTGCCCTTGGAAAGGATATACCCCTGAATTATGTGTTTAAACACATTTTTCTTTCCATTGTTCTGATTAAATCTGATAGACACTTTGTCCTTTCCATTGGTTTGTTTAAACGCTTTCTATGATCTATATGATATAAGCAGTAATAATTCCCTGCTTGTGCAAACACCTCGGTGTACAACTCTGTCAGTAAGACCCTGTTACTATTGTTGATGACATTCCGGTAACCACCGATGGACGAGAACTTTGCCTATTGGTCCGCCTCGTTTCAACGAGCAGGAAAAAGGTTCTCTTCGTCTCTCGTCCTTGGTAGCGACGTTGTTGCTGACATATAACTGACAGGCTACCCGCTGACATGCCTTGCTATCATGACCATGCAAGATGTCACCACTCCTCCTACTTTTATCCCACATGGTGGGCCCATAACCCACAGTTTCACAGGATCGAAACCTGACTCTCCTGTACACCACTTGTTCCCGAGGTTGTTCCTCGTGTTTGACTTCGTATGTAATTCACGGACCACCTGTCTAGTGATCTATTCAGGTATGAGGCGCCATACATATTCTCGTTGCCTTGACACCCTTTCACCTTCTGATTAGGCATCAAACGATTTCCTATCCGTTTGAAACTTCTCATGGTACCTTCTTACTTTGCTCTCAAGATCTTCTTAACTTTCAAATCGAGAGACGCTTATGCTTCTTCCCTGAGTTAACCGTCTGATGCTCGATCTTGATAGAATCCATCCATATAGAGTTTTCCCTTCTTACCCTTTCGTAAGTACGGTGAAGATCCTGAAGGAAGGACGACAACTTCATCATGATGACCTGAAGCAGAGGAAGGAAGACATCAACGTAATGGATCAACCTCTCCGAGAAGGGCAACCCGGACCGAGAAGATCCATTAGATTTTTCGTAACCAAAACCTTTCCCCCTTTCACTACCTCTTAAATCTCGGGACGAGATTTCTTGTAGTGGAGGAGAATTGTGACGCCCGGATAATTAAGCTACAGTAATCCCCTGTTGATGGTACCATGTCATCACACTATTGTTGCTAATCCTCATTTGATCCAAAGCATAATTCAAATTCAATTCAAATTAAAGTCCAAAATTCAAATTTCTCAAACATGCATTGAAATGTTCAATGTGTGGAAAATATTCCATAACCAATTATGGTGCTGACCCAACATTTTTGTAAAAGTATTTAAATGCTCTTTTACGAATATAACAGTGGCTAAAAACAATTATTAAATGCTTTTAAATTATAAAAATACTAAACTATTTTATTTGAACCTGAAACTAAATGTGGCAGTGGTATAATTAGTAAAACCAAATTAGGTGTTGTTCATGTTTTTTATAGTGCTAATTGCTACTCAAAAATAAAATAAAACTAGAACTGTAAAAAGAAAAACAACAAAACAGTTAAAATAAAAGAAAAACCCTTCCCCTGGGCCAAGCCTACCCAGCCGGCCCAACGTCCCACCCAACCCACTCCCCCCCTCGCGGTCGTCTTCTCACTGTTCGACCGACCGCCCGGTCGCGGTCGCCACCCGACCAGCTCGCCGGCGTCGTGGGCGAGGGGATAAGATCCCCCGACGCCTCGGGCTCCCCTCGTCCCCTCCCACTTGCCCTCATGCTCCCCCTTATCCATTCCCCCTGCCCCCACACTCTCCTCTCCCCCGCGTCCGGATCCACCTTGCGGTGCGCCCGCGTCGCCGGTCATCTCGCCCTACCGCGGCCACCATGCGCCCCGACACCTAGGACCGCATCCGTCCGCTTCGCCGTCATCCTCTACATTGACCGGTGCCACCCGTTGGAGCTCCTCACCGTTGCAGTGCTGGATCGAAACTTCCTCCTCGGGACGCCGGCGAACCACGACGACGCCGGCCACCTCTGCTGCTCCTAAACCACTCGACGGGCCTCCTTGTGCCTGCTCGGTGAGCGCCACTCCCTCTCTCTCCTTCTCCCCGCCTCGAGACGCCGCCGTAGGCCGTTATCACCCCGCGCCCGGAGCCACCGCAGCTCGCGTTCGCCACGGCTCTGCCGTGCTCCCCATGCCCCTGGTCATGTGCCCGCAGCTCCCCGACCCCGCGCTGGCCGCGCCGCATGCGCCCCGCGGCCCCTGTATCAGTCACCACGCGCCGCCTACGGCCCTCCCGCACCCGACACCCCGGCGCATACCCTGTGCCTGCCTCCGTCCGACGACACCGTTGCCGCACTTGCCCCGCGCCCAGTCGCGCCCGCCGTAGCCGCGCTGTGCTGTTGTCGCTGCTACCATGCTGCGCTCCACTCGCACCCGCTCGACGTGCTGCTGCAACCTGCTGCTGCCGCCTGTGCACGCGCGTCGGCCGCGCCCGGCCCTGCGTCCGTCTGCCTGCGCCCGGCCCTGCGTCCGTCTGCCTGCGCCCAGCCGCCCTGCAACCGCGGCCTGCCTCGCCCCTCGCCCCGCGTCGCTCACCAGCCCAGCGTCACGCCGTGCAGCGCCGCGCCCCGTGCCCAACTCGTGTGCATGCCACCGCTGCTCTTCTGAATCTACTGCTGCTGCTAATTAGTGTAGCTACTAGCTAGCTTTTCAAATTTTACACGGACTAACCCTTTGGACAGCCTCTAAACTGCGGCAAAACCACGATTAACAGGAGTAAAAATAATTTGGCTAGGTAGAACACTTGTCAAAGCTCAAATGTTTCCATTGGACCAAATCAATTTGATGCATGGATTAATTCCTATGAAAATCACAAAATGCTATCTTTTCTCAACAGAAAATAGAATTAATCCCTAGCACTGTGTGTGCGTGTGTGTATTCTGTGTGTGTGTGGTGGCCGGCCGGCTCTCCGTTAGCTAATTAGTACTCCTACTAGTTAGTCTAATCGTCGGTTAGGCATAGTGTAAATGACAGGTGGACCCCTCCTCTAAATATCCACTTAAAAAGAAAATGCAAGATATGTGTGAATGACACCTGGGCCCATCTACATTTTTGACCAGTCAATAGTCAAGCAGTTGACTGTAGACTGCATTGTTGACTGAGTCAACAGGGACCCCTGGACCCACTGTCAGCCTTCGGTAGCCCCGTTGTGTGCACTCTGCTGGGTGCACATAGCAATTTCCCCTTTTAATTCGAATTAATAATAAATTTAGAAAATGATTTAAAACTTTAAAGATTTAAATAAAATAAACCGTAGCTCAGATGAAAAACGTTGTACATGAAAGTTGCTCAGAACGACGAGACGAACCCGGATATGCAGCCCGTTCGTCCGCCACGCAGCCCTAACCTATTGAACTCGCAACTTTCCCCCTCCGGCTCCTCTGCCCGAAAACGCGAAACACCGGGGATACTTTCCCGGATGTTTTCCCCCTTCACCGGTATCACCTCATACCGCGTTAGGGCACCCCTAGCACCGATACTTGTCATGTCATGCATCGCTATGCATCTGTTAGCATTGTATTTATTGTTTCTTCCCCCTCTTCTCTCGCTAGACACCGAGACCGACGCCGCTGCTACCCAGTACGACTACGGAGTTGACGACCCCCCTCTCTTGCCAGAGCAACCAGGCAAGCCCCCCCTTGATCACCAGATATCGCCTATTTCTTCTTTATACTGCTTGCATTAGATTAGTGTAGCATGTTACTGCTTTCAGTTAATCCTATACTGCTGCATAGCCTGTCCTTGATACTACTGTTGTTACCTTTACCTGCTATCCTACTGCTTAGTATAGGATGCTAGTGTTCCATCAGTGGCCCTACACTCTTGTCTGTCTGCCATGCTATACTACTGGGCCATGATCACTTCAGGAGGTGATCGCGGGCATATACTATATACTTTACACTGTTACATTACCTGTGATACTGTTCGGAGACGGGGGCTGAAGGGGCAGGTGGCTCCATCCAGGTAGTGGTGGACCTGAGTTCCCGACGGCCCCCGACTGTTACTTTGTGGCGAAGCGACATGGCAGGTTGAGACCACCTAGGAGAGAGGTGGCCCTGGCCCTGGTCGGCATTCGCGGTTACTTCAAGATAACACGCTTAACGAGATCTTGGTATTTGATCTGAGTCTGGCTACTGGCCTATACGCACTAACCATCTACGCGGGGAGATTTATGGGCACTCGATGTCGTGGTATCAGCCGAAGCCTTCGTGACGTCAGCGACTGAGCGGCGCGCGCCGGATTGGAACGTAAGCCTGCTCTTGTATTAAGGGGGCTAGTTCTGCTTCCGTCCGCCCTCGCAACGTGCAGGTGTGCAATGGGCGATGGGCCCTGACCCCTGCGCCATAGGATTTAGACCGCCGTGCTGACCTCTCTGTTGTGCCTAGGTAGGGCTGCGATGTGTTGATCTTCCGAGGCCGGGCATGACCCAGAAAAGTGTGTCCAGCCAAATGGGATCGAGCGTGTTGGGAAATGTGGTGCACCCCTGCAGGGAAGTTAATCTATCCGAATAGCCGTGATCTTCGGTAACAGGACGACTTGGAGTTGTACCTTGACCTTATGACAACTAGAACTGGATACTTAATAAAACACACCCTTCCAAGTGCCAGATATAACCCGGTAATCGCTCTCTAACAGGGCAACAAGGAGAGGATTGCCGGGAAGGTTTATGCTATGCGATGCTACTTATAGGACTTCAGTCTACTCTCTTCTACATGCTGCAAGACGGAGGCTGCCAGAAGCGTAGTCTTCGACATGATTAGTTATCTGTGACGCCCCCGATTTGACCGTACACTAATCATACACGCAAATGTGTACGATCAAGATCAAGGACTCACGGGAAGATATCACAACACAACTCTAGACACAAATTAAAATAATACAAGCTTTATATTACAAGCCAGGGGCCTCGAAGGCTCGAATACAAGAGCTCGATCAAAGATGAGTCAGCGGAAGCAACAATATCTGAGTACAGACATAAGTTAAACAAGTTTGCCTTAAGAAGGCTAACACAAACTGGGATACAGATCGAAAGAGGCGCAGGCCTCCTGCCTGGGATCCTCCTAAACTACTCCTGGTCGCCGTCAGCGGGCTGCACGTAGTAGTAGGCACCTCCCGAGTAGTAGTAGTTGTCATCAATGATGGCGTCTGGCTCCTGGACTCCAGCATCTGGTTGCGACAACCAGAAAGAAAGGAAAGGGGGAAAAAGGGGGAGAAAGCAACCGTGAGTACTCATCCAAAGTACTCGCAAGCAAGGAGCTACACTACATATGCATGGGTATCAAATGGAATAAGGGTATCATATGTGGACTGAACTACAAAATGCCAGAATAAGAGGGGGATAACTAATCTTGTCGAAGATTACACTTCTGGCCACCTCCATCTTGCAGCATGTAGGAGAGAGTAGATGGTAAGTTCACCAAGTAGCATCAAGTAGCATCGTATAGCATAATCCTAACCGATGATCCTCCCCTCGTCGCCCTGTGAGAGAGCGAGCACCGGTTGTATCTGGCACTTGGAAGGGTGTGTTTTATTAAGTATCCGGTTCTAGTTGTCATAAGGTCAAGGTACAACTCCAACTCGTCCTGTTACCGAAGATCACGGCTATTCGAATAGATTAACTTCCCTGCAGGGGTGCACCACATATCCCAACACGCTCGATCCCATTTGGCCGGACACACTTTCCTGGGTCATGCCCGGCCTCAGAAGATCAACACGTCGCAGCCCTACCTAGGCACAACAAAGAGGTCAGCACGCCGGTCTAAATCCTATGGCGCAGGGGTTTGGGCCCATCGCCCATTGCACACCTGCACGTTGCGTACGCGTCCGGAAGTAGAACTAGCCCCCTTAATACAAGAGCAGGCTTACGGTCCAATCCGGCGCGCGCCACTCAGTCGCTGACGTCACGAAGGCTTCGGCTGATACCACGACGTCGAGTGCCCATAACTGTCCCCGCGTAGATGGTTAGTGCATATAGGCCAATAGCCAGACTCAGATCAAATACCAAGATCTCGTTAAACGTGTTAAATATCCGCGAACACCGACCAGGGCCAGGCCCACCTCTCTCTTAGGTGGTCTCAACCTCCCCTGTCGCTCCACCACAAAGTAACAGTCGGGGGCCGTCGGGAACCCAGGCCCACCTCTACCGGGATGGAGCCACCTGCCCCTTCAGCCCCCATCTCCAAACAGTATCACCGGTAATGTAATAGTGTAAAGTATATAGTATATGCCCGTGATCACCTCCCGAAGTGATCACGGCCTAGTAGTATAGCATGGCAGACGGACAAGAGTGTAGGGCCACTGATGGAACACTAGCATCCTATACTAAGCATTTAGGATTGTAGTTAAGGTATCAACAGTTGTAACAACAATGACATGCTATGCCTCAGAATAGGATTAACGAAAAGCAGTAACATGCTACACTACTCTAATGCAAGTAGTATAGAGAAGAGTAGGCGATATTTGGTGATCAAGGGGGGCTTGCCTGGTTGCTCTGGCAAGAAGGAGGGGTCGTCAACTCCGTAGTCGAACAGGGCGGCAGCAGCATCGGTCTCGTAGTCTATCGAAGAGAAGAGGGGGAAGAAACAATAAATACAATGCAAACATAAGCATGACGATGAGTGACGTGACAATGAGCGGTGCTAGGTGTGCCCTAACGCGGTAGTAGGTGATACCGGCGAAGGAGGAAAACATCCGGGAAAGTATTCCCGGTGTTTCGCGTTTTCGGACAGATGAACCGGAGGGGGAAAAGTTGCGTGTTCACTATGATAGGGATGTGTGGCGGACGTACGGGCTGTGTATCCAGATTCGTCTTGTCGTTCTGAGCGACTTTCATGTATAAAGTATTTGCATCCGAGTTACGGTTTATTTTCTATGATTTATCAAAGTTTTATGCATTTTTACATTTATTTAATTAATTAACTCGAACATTATCCAGAACAGTGAAAGGTGATGTCAGCATGACATCACCATGGCATCAGCAGGTCAAACCCAGCTGACCAAAGTCAAACCTGGCCTCTGGGACCCACCTGTCATAGACTAACATGTTAATTAGGGTTTAATTAAGCAGGATTAATTAAACTAGATTAATTAAGTTAATTAACTAATTAATTATCATTATCTTATTATTATTTATTTATTTTATTCCTTTTCTTCTTTCCTTTTTCGTTCTAAAAAAAGGGTCGGGCCCCAGTGGTCAGTGACACACGCCACTGCTGGGCGCCCCGTAACGGGATAATGGGCGCGGGTGATCCCCCGGTTGGCCCCGCGCACCGGTCGGGGCGGAGGAGAGCGCCGGCCAGGGCGGACAGGGAGTGTCGGGCGCAGCTGGGGGAGGTAGCGGGCGGCAGGGGGAGTGACGACGCGGCCGACGTGGTTGTGGCGCACGCGGACCACGGTCGGGAGGTGCACGTTGCTTGGCCGGGGCACAGCCTCGTGCGAAGTGGCGCAGCCGGAGCGGGAGGGGGAGCCGGGCGGCCATGGCAGGTGCGTAGCTGGCGCTGGCGGTGCGAGCCACGGCGGGGGGGGGGAGGACACGACGGTGAAGGCGCGCGGCGATAGCCGCAGCACAAGCAGAGAAGGAGCAAGGCCGGAGCCCGGGGGCTCACCCACGTTGCAGGGACGAGGGGCGGCGAGGCTCGTTGGAGCTGTTGAGGAGGAAGACGGGGACGAGTAGGCGACGAAGAGGACAACGGGGAGGCAGTCCGGCGATGGCGTCCGGCGAGGTCCAAGCAGGGCGGCGGTGGCCGCGGCGTCTGCGGCCTTCGAGCGCGACCTTGGGCGAGGAAGAGATGACGGGACGACACAGACAGGGTCCGGCGAGCGCCAGGCGATAGGGGAACGGCGGGGTAGGCAGGGGGGCGCCGGGCGCCGAGGTTGTTGCCCCGATCCATAAGGGGATTGGGGAGCGAGGAGAGTGGGGAGTGGGGTTTCGTCACCGATCCATATCGGATCGGGACGGGGAGAGGGAGTGGGCGAGTGGGGGGGTTAGGGTTAGGGGGTGGGAAGTTAGTAGGGGAGGTGGACTGGGGTGGGCCGGCCCGTTCGAGCGGCTCAGGCCAGCTGGGCCACTTGGCCCAGCGGGGGGGGGGGTCCTGTTTTCTTTTCTCTTTTTTTGTATTTGTTTTGTCTTCTGTTTTTATTCTTTTATTTATTTTCTGTTACTTTTAGTTTCACTTTTATTTTAGATTTATGACTTATAAAAGTAGTCCCTAATTTGGTCTAAATAATTATACTACGGCCACATAAGTTTGGGCAACTAGATAGAATAGTTTAATAATTAATTAATTGTAAAAAGCATTTGATTAATTGTTCTGCTACTATTTTATTTACTTTAGGAATCAAACACTTTCAAAGAGGTTGGTTTCTTCACCAATATTACTTATGCATTATTTGGCTCTCTCCAAACATTTTAGTTTTAAGATTGGAAAACTTCTATTATTTGTTTGATTTTGAATTTGGATTTGAATCGGTTTCGAACTAACGCGAGGTTAGTAACCGTAATGGAGGTGACGTGGCATCGTTAGTAGAGGGTTACTGTAGCTTGATTATCCGGGCGTCACATTATCCCCCTCTTATTTTGGCATTCTGAAGTTCAGTCCACTGATATGGCCCTTTGCACATATACCCATGCATATGTAGTGTAGCCCCTTGCTTGCGAGTACTTTGGATGAGTACTCACGGTTGCTTTCTTCCCCCTTTTCCCCCTTTCCTTTCTTTCTAGTTGTCGCAACCAGATGCTGGAGTCCAGGAGCCATACGCCACCGTTGACGACGACTCCTACTACACCGGAGGTGCCTGCTACTACGTGCAGCCCGCTGACGATGACCAGGAGTAGTTTAGGAGGATCCCAGACAGGAGGCCTGCGCCTCTTTCGATTTGTATCCCAGTTTGTGCTAGCCGTCTTAAGGCAAACTTGCTTAACTTATGTCTGTACTCAGATATTGTTGCTTCCGCTGACTTGTCTATGATCGAGCTCTTGTATTCGATCCTTCGAGGCCCCTAGCTTGTAATATGATGCTTGTATGACTTATTTTATTTGTAGAGTTGTGTTGTGATATCTTCCCGTGAGTCCCTGATCTTGATCGTACACGTTTGCATGTATGATTAGTGTACGGTCAAATCGGGGGCGTCACAAGTTGGTATCAGAGCTGACTGCCTGTAGGAATCCCCCGTCCACACTCCTTGGCCGAAGTCAAGTCTAGACATTGCAAAACTTTTACTAACATGGTTGTGTGTCCTACGGGCCCACGTCACCATCGGGTGGTACTAGGATCTTTTACTCCTCGACCTTTACTCCGGGATTCTGAACTCTCTTCTATTCGGGTTAAACGATGTTTACTAAAATCTAACTTTAGGTTCTCGAAAATACTTTCTCCCGGAGAGCCCCTTCAGTCCAAATGATCGCCGGCTGCACCAGAAGATTTCGAAGATACTCTCCGATATTTCTCGAGACCTTGTGCCCGTTGCTTTTGCAATTCCCTTCCACCGAAATATCCCTATGGATAAATACTTACACATGTCATGCTTACTTTTATTCCCAGTCGATCTTGTTATTACAAGATACCCCGAGAATATTTTGTGCCTACCGCCTTGCAGTTCTTTGCCACCTGAATACCCCTAAGAGTAATTTCTCGCACTTTTTGAGTATCCGCTCATCCCCAGTTGTTCCGGTGTTTCACAAAAGTCTTTGAAATACTATTCAATCCTCCAAAAATCTTTAGCAGCTTTATTGCTCTGCAAATACTTTTCTACTTGCATTATGGATGCTTCCCATATTTCTGGCAATATTCGTTAGTATCTTTTGACACCCTCATTTTGATCCTATTGATTCAACATGTGTGCGAATGCACACAATCATCTATCAACCCTTCTAAATTATCTTTCCGGCTCAGACATCATTTTTTTGAACATGATCTGGTTCTCGACCAAACTATTTGTCGTCAATTGTGCCTCTGGTCTATCCAACTTATCCATCCTTGATCAGAGCGTTTGCTTCTGATCCTTTGTTTTGGAAATCATAATTCCTTTGTTATCTAAGCATCGAATTATTCAGATGTTCTATAATATGATGCCCGAGCATTCTTCTTCCTCTGGTTGAGTACCGATGCTCACATCAGATCCCTTGTGGACCATCGGTTCCTTTGTTGGATTTTATCCGACAGTGTCCTTCATATTGAATAACCTTGAGAGCCTTTCCATGGGTATATAATGCCTTTGGTAAATTGAATCATCTGCTTTTGAACATGCTCTACTATCGAGTTTGTGTTATTTACTCCTGAAGTTCGTGGTATATGTTCTAAGAAGCCCCGATGGCTTGAACCTATGCCTTCCTTAATATGTGTGAACTTGAAAGTTTTCACGATTCATACTCTTCTGGTATTTTGCTAGATAAAATTTCTACACTACAGCTTCATCAAAAGCGAGAAGTAAAATGAAAGGTTATGCATGGAAGAAGTGGGAGTCGACCTTGAGCCTTTGCGTTCATGCCCATGGACCCGATGTGAAACTTATCATCGAAGCTTCTTGTAAATGATATTATTCCCCTTGTTATAAGTTCGTCCTGTATCTATGTTTGGTCTTTTGCAACCGTGGTTCCGACCATATTTTCTTTTTGATTCCATTTCTTGGACAAGTTAGAGTATCTGTCTTCTGTAGAGCATTACCCTAGTCCAACCTCTACTTTGATTTGTCGTCGAGTATTACCCCCCGGTATCTCAAGATTATCATGGAACTGCATAACCTCTTATGAGTTCTTCATCAAGTGCTACATTCCCACTGATTCCAATTTTTCACGGGCTCTGAGTTATTAAACACTCAAAGTCACCTATAACTGAACCGAGTCCGCACTATGGTTCAACAACTCTTCAGTAAGCTTCTATAAGTATGAGTTTGTACTCGATCACGCCATTCCTAGCCTGTTTGGCTATATCATTGTCGTGATGATTCTAACTGTGCTACCTGGTCCTTATTCTCGGAGCACCAATTTGCGACGATAGCTAAGCTTATGTCGATTTTCCTCGTCATACCCTTTGACCTTAAACAACAAGCTTGAGTTCGAGTTTGTGTCGTAACTGTGGTTCCAATAACCTCTTGCTTCATCATTTCTTTGACTTGATGTCATCGCTGATTGATTACATCCTCATGAAATCTCTCGACAAATGTTTTGTGATCATCATCAACCTTATGAGCTCTTCCAGGATATCAACCGGATTCATGAAGAGAAATACCATCCTTGCCCTCGATGAGTTGTGTTATCATCGGCCACTTTATTGCCTTCCCTCCAACACAAACTTGTTCGTGTTTTGTGTTATACCTTGAGTTCCTTGCTACCCAGTGTTGTTCTTCTTTACCTTGGAGTATTACCACCTTTTATGTCAATAATGTCATGGGAATTTTACCACCTCTTGAGAATTCTTGATACAAGTAATACTTCTCACCATCACCATTCCTTCTTGGTCCCCGTGTTGATTCCAACCGGAAAACCGACAATTGAACTTGGATGTGCGAATTCAAAACTTCTAGCGGCCCTATTGCTTTGGAGTTAATGGTCGACATTTCATTCTTAGACCACTGGTTATCGAGTCACCATTCTAAGCATTGATCATGCTACCTAGGCCCATATTTTGGGTGCACCTTTTCAACCAATGTCTAATTGTGTATGTTTTCCTCGAGCAAACATCATTGTATCATTTGAGCTGGCAAATGTTATCTCTTTGTTCACAAATTTGTGGAAATACACCTTTTTGGCAATCTCGATGAATTGTCTCTAAGTTCATCAGCCACATCATCATCCTCTACTTGGGTTAATGATGAACTTATGATTCTGAACTTGCTTCCATATTTCATTTCCCGAGAATCTTGCAACGCATCCCGTCAAATTGTGTTGCACCCCTTCCTTCTCAGGCATCATGAGTTTGAGGTATCCTGACACCAATCAGATCCGAATCTCGGTCAGATATGATGGTTGGAACATATTTCCAAGAGTTATAACATTGCTCTTTATATGACCCGGTAAGATGATGTCATGTCTAGCACACCTGGCTGAAGGACCTATTGTTATAGTTTCCTTTTCAGCAAGGTTATCCATTCTTCCATGAGGAAATTGTAAGACTTATTCTACAAGTTTTTACAAATGGATCCTTGGTGTTTATAAAATCTGACCCTCACTTGTTAACCATGTCAATGCTATCTCGAAGCATGTCTGTGGTACTCCGATCTTCAATAAAAACATTTGAAGCACAATGCTAAATTTTCGTAATTAATTCTTCGAAGACCGTTGTATGGATAATGCCATGAAAATTCCTCTCCCATAACCTAAATGGTTTTCTACGTTAAATCCTGTCATGGATATCATGCTCTGCTTGCCCTTGGGAAGGATATACCCCTGAATTATGTGTTTAAACACATTTTTCTTTCCATTGTTCTGATTAAATCTGATAGACACTTTTTCCTTTCCATTGGTTTGTTTAAACGCTTTCTATGATCTATATGATATAAGCAGTAATAATTCCCTGCTTGTGCAAACACCTCGGTGTACAACTCTGTCAGTAAGACCCTGTTACTATTGTTGATGACATTCCGGTAACCACCGATGGACGAGAACTTTGCCTATTGGTCCGCCTCGTTTCAACGAGCAGGAAAAAGGTTCTCTTCGCCCCTCGTCCTTGGTACCGACGTTGTTGCTGACATATAACTGACAGGCTACCCGCTGACATGCCTTGCTATCATGACCATGCAAGATGTCACCACTCCTCCTACTTTTATCCCACATGGTGGGCCCATAACCCACAGTTTCACAGGATCGAAACCTGACTCTCCTGTACACCACCTGTTCCCGAGGTTGTTCCTCGCATTTGACTTCGTATGTAATTCACGGACCACCTGTCTAGTGATCTATTCAGGTATGAGGCGCCGTACATATTCTCATTGCCTTGACACCCTTTCACCTTCTGATTAGGCATCGAACGATTTCCTATCCGTTTGAAACTTCTCATGGTACCTTCTTACTTTGCTCTCAAGATCTTCTTAACTTTCAAATCGAGAGACGCTTATGCTTCTTCCCTGAGTTAACTGTCTGATGCTCGATCTTGATAGAATCCATCCATATAGAGTTTTCCCTTCTTACCCTTTCATAAGTACGGTGAAGATCCTGAAGGAAGGACGACAACTTCATCATGATGACCTGAAGCAGAGGAAGGAAGACATCAACGTAATGGATCAACCTCTCCGAGAAGGGCAACCCGGACCGAGAAGATCCATTAGATTTTTCGTAACCAAAACCTTTCCCCCTTTCACTACCTCTTAAATCTCGGGACGAGATTTCTTGTAGTGGAGGAGAATTGTGACACCCGGATAATTAAGCTACAGTAATCCCCTGTTGATGGTACCATGTCATCACACTATTGTTGCTAATCCTCATTTGATCCAAAGCATAATTCAAATTCAATTCAAATTAAAGTCCAAAATTCAAATTTCTCAAACATGCATAATGAAATGTTCAATGTGTGGAAAATATTCCATAACCAATTATGGTGCTGACCCAACATTTTTGTAAAAGTATTTAAATGCTCTTTTACGAATATAACAGTGGCTAAAAACAATTATTAAATGCTTTTAAATTATAAAAATACTAAACTATTTTATTTGAACCTGAAACTAAATGTGGCAGTGGTATAATTAGTAAAACCAAATTAGGTGTTGTTCATGTTTTTTATAGTGCTAATTGCTACTCAAAAATAAAATAAAACTAGAACTGTAAAAAGAAAAACAACAAAACAGTTAAAATAAAATAAAAACCCTTCCCCTGGCCAAGCCCACCCAACCGGCCCAACGTCCCACCCAACCCACTCCCCCCCTCGCGGTCGTCTTCTCACTGTTCGACCGACCGCCCGGTCGCGGTCGCCACCCGACCAGCTCGCCGGCGTCGTGGGCGAGGGGATAAGATCCCCCGACGCCTCGGGCTCCCCTCGTCCCCTCCCACTTGCCCTCATGCTCCCCCTTATCCATTCCCCCTGCCCCCACACTCTCCTCTCCCCCGCGTCCGGATCCACCTTGCGGTGCGCCCGCGTCGCCGGTCATCTCGCCCCTACCGCGGCCACCATGCGCCCCGACACCTAGGACCGCATCCGTCCGCTTCGCCGTCATCCTCTACATTGACCGGTGCCACCCGTTGGAGCTCCTCACCGTTGCAGTGCTGGATCGAAACTTCCTCCTCGGGACGCCGGCGAACCACGACGACGCCGGCCACCTCTGCTGCTCCTAAACCACTCGACGGGCCTCCTTGTGCCTGCTCGGTGAGCGCCACTCCCTCTCTCTCCTTCTCCCCGCCTCGAGACGCCGCCGTAGGCCGTTATCACCCCGCGCCCGGAGCCACCGCAGCTCGCGTTCGCCACGGCTCTGCCGTGCTCCCCATGCCCCTGGTCATGTGCCCGCAGCTCCCCGACCCCGCGCTGGCCGCGCCGCATGCGCCCCGCGGCCCCTGTATCAGTCACCACGCGCCGCCTACGGCCCTCCCGCACCCGACACCCCGGCGCATACCCTGTGCCTGCCTCCGTCCGACGACACCGTTGCCGCACTTGCCCCGCGCCCAGTCGCGCCCGCCGTAGCCGCGCTGTGCTGTTGTCGCTGCTACCATGCTGCGCTCCACTCGCACCGCTCGACGTGCTGCTGCAACCTGCTGCTGCCGCCTGTGCACGCGCGTCGGCCGCGCCCGGCCCTGCGTCCGTCTGCCTGCGCCCGGCCCTGCGTCCGTCTGCCTGCGCCCAGCCGCCCTGCAACCGCGGCCTGCCTCGCCCCTCGCCCCGCGTCGCTCACCAGCCCAGCGTCACGCCGTGCAGCGCCGCGCCCCGTGCCCAACTCGTGTGCATGCCACCGCTGCTCTTCTGAATCTACTGCTGCTGCTAATTAGTGTAGCTACTAGCTAGCTTTTCAAATTTTACACGGACTAACCCTTTGGACAGCCTCTAAACTGCGGCAAAACCACGATTAACAGGAGTAAAAATAATTTGGCTAGGTAGAACACTTGTCAAAGCTCAAATGTTTCCATTGGACCAAATCAATTTGATGCATGGATTAATTCCTATGAAAATCACAAAATGCTATCTTTTCTCAACAGAAAATAGAATTAATCCCTAGCACTGTGTGTGCGTGTGTGTATTCTGTGTGTGTGTGGTGGCCGGCCGGCTCTCCGTTAGCTAATTAGTACTCCTACTAGTTAGTCTAATCGGCGGTTAGGCATAGTGTAAATGACAGGTGGACCCCTCCTCTAAATATCCACTTAAAAAGAAAATGCAAGATATGTGTGAATGACACCTGGGCCCATCTACATTTTTGACCAGTCAATAGTCAAGCAGTTGACTGTAGACTGCATTGTTGACTGAGTCAACAGGGACCCCTGGACCCACTGTCAGCCTTCGGTAGCCCCGTTGTGTGCACTCTGCTGGGTGCACATAGCAATTTCCCCTTTTAATTCGAATTAATAATAAATTTAGAAAATGATTTAAAACTTTAAAGATTTAAATAAAATAAACCGTAGCTCAGATGAAAAACTTTGTACATGAAAGTTGCTCAGAACGACGAGACGAATCCGGATATGCAGCCCGTTCGTCCGCCACGCAACCCTAACCTATCGAACTCACAACTTTCCCCCTCCGGCTCCTCTGCCCGAAAACGCGAAACACCGGGGATACTTTCCCGGATGTTTTCCCCCTTCACCGGTATCACCTCATACCGCGTTAGGGCACCCCTAGCACCGATACTTGTCATGTCATGCATCGCTATGCATCTGTTAGCATTGTATTTATTATTTCTTTCCCCTCTTCTCTCGCTAGACACCAAGACCGACGCCGCTGCTACCCAGTACGACTACGGAGTTGACACCCCCTCTCTCTTGCCAGAGCAACCAGGCAAGCCCCCCTTGATCACCAGATATCACCTATTTCTTCTTTATACTGCTTGCATTAGATTAGTGTAGCATGTTACTGCTTTTAGTTAATCCTATACTGCTGCATAGCCTGTCCTTGCTACTACTGTTGTTACCTTTACCTGCTATCCTACTGCTTAGTATAGGATGCTAGTGTTCCATCAGTGGCCCTACACTCTTGTCCGTCTGCCATGCTATACTACTGGGCCGTGATCACTTCAGGAGGTGATCACGGGCATATACTATATACTTTACACGTTACATTACCTGTGATACTGTTCGGAGATGGGGGCTGAAGGGGCAGGTGGCTCCATCTAGGTAGTGGTGGGCCTGAGTTCCCGACGGCCCCCGACTGTTACTTTGTGGCGAAGCGACAGGGCAGGTTGAGACCACCTAGGAGAGAGGTGGGCCTGGCCCTGGTCGGCGTTCGCGGTTACTTCAAGATAACACGCTTAACGAGATCTTGGTATTTGATCTGAGTCTGGCTACTGGCCTATACGCACTAACCATCTACGCGGGGACAGTTATGGGCACTCGACGTCGTGGTAACAGGCGAAGCCTTTGTGACGTCAGCGACTGAGCGGCGCGCGCCGGATTGGAACGTAAGCCTGCTCTTGTATTAAGGGGGCTAGTTCTGCTTCCGACCGCCCTCGCAACATGCAGGTGTGCAATGGGCGATGGGCCCAGACCCCTGCGCCATAGGATTTAGACCGCCGTGCTGACCTCTCTGTTGTGCCTAGGTAGGGCTGCAACGTGTTGATCTTCCGAGGCCGGGCATGACCCAGAAAAGTGTGTCCGGCCAAATGGGATCGAGCGTGTTGGGAAATGTGGTGCACCCCTGCAGGGAAGTTAATCTATTCGAATAGTCGTGATCTTCGATAACAGGACGACTTGGAGTTGTACCTTGACCTTATGACAACTAGAACTGGATACTTAATAAAACACACCCTTCCAAGTGCCAGATATAACCCGGTAATCGCTCTCTAACAGGGCAACGAGGAGAGGATTGTCGGGTAGGTTTATGCTATGCGATGCTACTTGGAGGACTTCAGTCTACTCTCTTCTACATGCTGCAAGACGGAGGCTGCCAGAAGCGTAGTCTTCGATAGGATTAGTTATCCCCCTCTTATTCTGGCATTCTGCAGTTCAGTCCACTGATATGGCCCTTTACACATATACCCATGCATATGTAGTGTAGCCCCTTGCTTGCGAGTACTTTGGATGAGTACTCACGGTTGCTTTGTTCCCCCTTTTCCTTTCTTTCTGGTTGTCACAACCAGATGCTGGAGTCCAGGAGCCAGACGCTACCGTTGACGATGACTCCTACTACACCGGAGGTGCCTACTACTATGTGTAGCCCGCTGACGGCGACCAGGACTAGTTTAGGAGGATCCCAGGCAGGAGGCCTGCGCCTATTTCGATCTGTATCCCAGTTTGTGCTAGCCTTCTTAAGATAAACTTGCTTAACTTATGTCTGTACTCAGATATTGTTGCTTCCTCTGACTCATCTATGATCGAGCTCTTGTATTCGATTCTTCGAGGCCCCTGGATTGTAATATGATGCTTGTATGACTTATTTTATTTATAGAGTTGTGTTGTGATATCTTCCCGTGAGTCCCTGTTCTTGATCGTACACGTTTGCGTGTATGATTAGTGTACGGTCAAATCGGGGGCGTCACACGTTTTCATCATACTTTCCTGATAGGTACTTTGGAGTGATTCTTTGTCGCACGTTGAGGGATTGTTATATGATTCAATTAGTAAGTATTGTTGATAGATCACACTAGCAAAAGTATGAACCCTGAACCTTGTTTATAAGCATCGAGACGTCATTTTTACACACTTTTGTTGCTTACTATCTTACTGTCTTTATTTATTCAGATTACAAAAATCTATATCTATTATCCATACCGCACTTGTATCACCGTCTCTTCGCCGAACTAGCTAGTGAAGCTATACTATTTACCATTGCATTGGGTGTGCTGGGGACACAAGAGATTTCTTATATTTGGTTCCACGGTTGTTTGTTAAAGACCATCTGCATCCTACACCTTCCACGGATTGATAAACTTTAGGTCATCCACCTGAGGAAATTTTAGTGTTGTCCTACAAAACTCTACGCTTGGAGGCCCACCAGAGTCTACATGAATAAAGTTGTGTTGTAGACATCAGTGGCTTTGAGGTCTGATCTGACATCGATATTGGGGTGACGATGAAGAGCACCTCGGAAAAGGCTCAATACCCTAGAAGAAAATTCCTCAATTAGAGGTCATCCAATAACCCGTTCATGAAAGAAGATGAACTCCCGCCAAAATTATTTCTGCAAAAAAACATATTAAAAAATTGATGCACTCATCCGACTCCTCCAGGAGTTCGAATTGTCGGATCAAGCTCAAATTTCAAGGGGTTATCGCAAATACAATTCCGCATGATCTGAACGGTTGGATCTTCCAAAGGAGGTTGAAGTTGGCTGCTGGCCTCCTTCTGAACTCACGAGGATTTCTTTCCAGATCTTATAGGGTCTCAATATATCAGATATTGTGGGAGATTCCATTGTTGGATCATGATGAAATTTGACAGGGTTGTTGTAGACTGAATTCCACACGATCCCACCAAAGGGATCAGCGAAACAATGCTCGAGGAGGCGAGGACGACAAAAACGAATTTGATGTCCAAATCATTCTACATGGTCGTACGAGGGCAATGATGACCTTGAGCCCCTGAGCTCCATGGATAGATTTCTATATGATCCTAGTTGAGATTGAAATTGATGTTGATGAAGATTCCCATCTGATCACTAATGATCCGACATGGGTCGTAGTTCTCCGCCTTGAAAGAGGTGACCAGTCAAGTCAGCAACGAAGATGGCGGCACCAAAGATGCAGATCCGTTTTGACGCATTGATCGTGTCGCACAGATCTAAACTTCCATCGAACCGCGATGATCACCTAGCAGGCCTAATACGTCTCCAACGTATCTATAATTTTTGATTGTTCCATGCTATTATATTATCATTCTTGGATGTTTAATAATCATTTTATGGTCATTTTATATCATTTTTGGTACTAACCTATTGACATAGTGCCAAGTGCCAGTTGCTTTTTTTTTTGCATGTTTTTACATCGCAAGAAATCAATATAAAACGGAGTCCAAACACGACGAAACTTTTGTGGGTTTTTTATGGAACAGAAGGCCACCAATGGGCCAGGGCAACACCTGGGGGGTGCCCCGACGGGGGGGGGGGGGGGGGCACAACCCACCAGGGCACGCCTGGGGGCTCAGGCGCGCCCAGGCGGGTTGTGCCCACCTCGGTGGCCTCCCGCACCCCGGCCCCTCTTTACCCTATAAATTCCCAAATATTCGAAAAAACCCTCGGGGTTAACCTAGATCAGAAATTCCGCCGTCGTAGGCCTCTGTAGCTATCGAAAACCAATCTAGACCTCGTTCTGGCACTCCGCCGGAAGGGAGGATCATCACCGGTGGCCATCTTCATCATCCCGGCGCCCACCTCGATGAGGAGGGAGTAGTCCACCCTCGGGGCTGAGGGTTTGTACCAGTAGCTATGTTTAATCTCTCTCTCATGTTCTTGATGTATTGGGGGCTTTATTAATATAGTTGGATCATATGGTGTTTTCTCCTCTCTATCTTTGTTGTGATGAATTGAGTTTTCCCTTTGAGATTTAGTTTTATCAGATTGAATACTTTTATGGATTTGAGAACACTGATGTATGTCTTGCGTATGAATACTCGTGGTGACAATGAGGTATCATATTGATCCACTTGATATATGTTTTGACACTCAACTCACGGATTCCCGAGGTGACATTGGGGTAATCTACGCATAGGGGTTCATGCACGTTCTTGTCTTTGTTTCTCCCGTAGAAATCTCGAGGCACTCTTTGAGATTCTTTGTGTTGGATTTAGTATTATGAATCTGAAATTATTTGGTGTTATTTTAGTACGAACTCTTGGATAGATCGATCGGAAAGAATAGCTTCAAGGTGGTTTCGTACCATACAAATGATTTCTTCGTATGTTCTCCACTAGATAGGATCTTTGGAGTGATTCTTCGTTGCATGTTGAGGGACGTTTATATGATCCAATTATATCAGCATTGTTGAGAGATTGCACTAGCGAAAGTACGAACCCTAGGCCTCATTTTCAAGCATTGCAATACCATTTTTGTGCCCGTTTACTATTTGCTACATTGCTGTTTTTATTTATTTAGATTATAAAAATATATTTCTACCATCCATATTACACTTGTATCACCATCTCTTCGCCGAACTAGTGCACCTATATAAATTTCCATTGTATTTGGTGTGTCGGGGACACCAGAGACTTTTTATTATTTGGTTGCAGGGTTGTTTGAGAGAGATCATTTTCATCCTACACCTCCCAGGGATTGATAAACCTTAGGTCATCCACTCGAGGGAAAATTTCTACTGTCCTACAAAACTCCATGTTTGGAGGCCTAACACGTGTCTACAAGAATAAAGTTGTGTAGTAGACATCAAGGCCCTGCATGAGTCATCGTTGATGTAGCAAAAAGAGATCTCGAGTTAGGGATCTTAAGATAGGCATCTTGAACGATGGTAACAGGGACACATCATTTCACCCAAATTTGGGCTCTTCGAGAAGATAATACCCTACATCCTACTCATAGTTTATTGCGTTGTGTGGTGGAATACAAAATTCATGTACCTACCAAGAGATTGTAATGTAATATATTCTATCGACTAGCCCAACCTCGACTTATATAAGATACCATAGGCCTAGGATTATAGGAGTCCTAGTCAGTTACGTCAGTGGAGAGGAGTCTTCGCCAAATACAAAGTCATTGTCCTGTATGCTAAGGCTTCGTGTAGATCACCATGGGCCCCCAAAGTAGCCCAAAATGGAATCGACCTAGGGTTAGCCCAGCCCACCAGACCAGGAGTCGATATGGTGCCAGACCCCCTACGTGGGACACCATCACACAATAGTAGAGCATTTTCCCCGCAAGCAAACACCTGCTAGCATCGGAAGCAAGACTTTGCTTCCTTCACCCTCTCTATGCAACTGTGCAAAAACCATTTTTTGAAGCATCTCTAGCATCAACCCTATAAATAGGGCAGTTGCCTATTTTTTTGTTTTTCAAGCGCTTGGAAGCAAAACGGCACTACAAAAGTCGCCGTAAATTGTAGGGCCGTTTCATGATGTTTTTCATATTCTTGATTTTTTTTATGTTCTCGAACTTTTTCCAAATTGATGAACTCCTTTTGTATTTCATGATATTTTTTCAATTTTTAATTTTTTAAAATAAATTCATTTTTTTTTTCAAATTTTCAGAAATCCAATGATCACGGGTCAACAAGTGAATGGCGAGCGAGCGAGCAAAGAATCAAGCGAGCGAACTTGTGTGTCCGACCAATCAAGCGAGTGTTGGTGTAAATAGGCTGTTCAATTCACCGTTTCTCGCCAATTCCATGGCGAACCGCGGACGGGCAAATTGGGACCCCCTATATGGCGCGATGCGTGCCAGGAGTCGTGCAAATGCGCATCCTCCCTTCCCTTGGCGCACCAGTTTGGGCCAACCCATTTGCGGTGCGGGATGTCCTTTGTTTTTTTTCCGCTTTTACATTTACATTTAATTTTCCTTTTTATTATATATTTTTGTTTTATTCTATGTTAAAATGATTTAGGATTTCAAAAAGGTTCTAAATTTTTTAAAAAATATGAATTGTGAATTGTCAAAAACAGTTCTTGAATTAAAAAATGTTCGTGATTTCAAAAGAACGAACATTTTTATTAGCAGTTTTTAATAACGATGAACATTTTTTGTATTTGACGAATAAATTTTGAATTCGAAGAACATCTTTTGAAATTGGTGAACATAATTTATATTCAAGAACATTTAAAAAAAAGATAAACAAATCTTGAATTTGATATTTTTTCTAATTTGATAATATTTTTTTAATTTTATGAACAAATTTTGAATTTTGATGAACATTCTTTAAATCCAATGAACAGAAAATTGAACTCGATGAACAAAAAAGTCTTCAAGAATCTGAAAAGAAAATTCGCAAAAATAGTGAAAAAGTAAATAATAAGAAATATAAAAGAAAAATTAAAACATAAAAGAGAAAGAAAAAAATGAATGGAGAAAAGAAAAAGAAAGGAAAAACGGAAGGAAAAAACCCGGAAAATGGGCCGGTCCATACGAACGCCCAGCGCGCTAGGGGGGTGTGTGCCAACCTGCCAACCTGCGCGTCGTATAGGATTCCCCGGGCAAATTGTCCGCCAAATTCTATGGCGAACCCCTTTCATCCCGCCGCTGGATTTCCTCCCGAATAGCCGAAAGCAGAAACCCGATCCCGTTCCCCGGACCCGCACAGAACAGAGAGGAGCTCGTCCCACGCGCCGCCACTCGATCCGCCGCTGACGTCCCTCCTCCGCCGCCGCGGCCACGGACGGAGGGTAGCCCGAGCAGCTACCGCACGTCCCTGCTCCGGTGCCCCGGCCGCCCCCCTTCGATCTCCCGGCGCGCGGACACCGGCGAGCTCCGCGGCGGTGGCGCAGCTGGCCTGAGCCCGAGCAGGAGCAGCAACTCACCCCGCTGCCCTCGCCCAAGCCGTTGGCCGTGAGCCCAGCCTCCTCCTCGTCCTGGAAAGGTGAGGCTCACCTCTCTGTTCCTTCTGCCCCCACTCTCAGATTGGTTTGGTGATTGCCATAGAAATTTCTCCGTGGCACGCTAGTGTTGTAGTGCTTCTGACTCGTGCTAGTAGTGGTAGCTGCGCTGGATCGTTGATTACTACTAGATGTAGGGTTCATGTCCTGAAAAAGACGTCTTCTTATTGGTTGTTGGCTGAATCAGGCGAATTAAGAAAACATGGTAAAGTGAACACCATAACCATGTCAGCAAAGAGTATGGCAATGTCCATCCATTCTTTAGGAAAGAAAAGGATAGTTACTACCAGTTGTTGCACAATGTTGGATTTCTGCGCTATATCAAAATCTAGCCATCTCCAGTGCATCCTTGAGTCGTGAGGATGATGACTTCTTGTCTTTGCAAATTTAGAATGATATTGCCTGAGACTATCATATGAGTATGCATTTTGCTGCTGTTTTAGCTTGTTCATGGTAATATTTGAAACGTTGATGAGTTAATTTGAGAGCCACATTATATTCTTCAAGAGTTGCAGTTTATATTGTTGGCATTTACTTGTTCTATACTACACTGCTGGATTATTTAAACTCCTGTTTTTACTCAATTTGTTCTTCTTTGTGGTAGTCAGCTTTAGCTCGAACCGTTGTGTAAAATATTCAGATGTAAAAGATCTAGTTGGCTAGTTGCTTTGTCAGTGTAGATCCCTTTTGTGTGTCAAAAATATTTGATAATCGAAGAAGGCCAAAATTTTAGGACAATTTGAATTTGATACGTGGATTTGAAGTTTAATTTGATATGTGGTGATCTTGCAAATTTTAAATTCTATCCATAGTTCATGTTTTGTTTCAATATGTATGCAATTGTGGAGAAGAAAGATGTGGCTGGGTGCCCTATTTTATGGCAGCTGTTGGAGAAGAAAAATTTCTGGTGCCCTAAAACTGTTTTCCAGTCCCCAATTTTAGGATAGCTGTTGGAGATGCTTTAGGCGCCCGTGTTAGCACCTGGGTTGTACATGCCCTTAACCCCCCCCCCCCCCCCCCCCCCCCCAACATGCTTAATTAATTCTGCGCTTCTTCTTTGTTGCAACGTGCAACAGCAGAATCTCCAAGGAGCTACCAACAGACATCGCTGAAGCTAGTCGACACCTCAACAACAGTAAAGCTTGGATAAATTATTAAACAAGATCTAGGCCCTCTTTGTCGCGAAGCAAGCAAGCAAACAAACAAACAAACAAACAATGGGCTCATTCTTGCTTACTTGATTGACATGGTTTGCTCCGGATTTGTTTAGCCACTTGCTTCCTCTCCTATGCTTTCTCTTCTGCAAGGCGTGGTGGGAAAGCAAAACAACACAACCAGATGTTCATTAATCATATTAATGCAGTTTTGCAAAAGCACCACTGCAAGGTTCTTGACCAGTTTGAGATTAAATTCATATCTGCGAGCAAACTTGTCAACCATCTCAATAGTTGGATTAGTTTTGCTATGTTAGCCCACACAAAGGATTTAGCTTTTGTTTTCCGAGACACGGGATCACTACATGTTCCCATTTGAACATTTACGCGACAACATCGTTTTCTGTCTAGTGTCTACTTAGCTTTGTGTGTTTCAAATTACCTCCTGTCCAGTTCATAGGTTTGGGGTTTCCCAAACCTATGAAAACTCTATCTCCATTTACTGAACACCAAGGTCTGGCCCATCCTCAGCGCTCTCCGCAACCACGGCGTCAACCTCCACGATGACGGCAACCATAGGCGGCATGTCATCAGTGTGTCTCTTGAACACTGCCTCCGTGCACTAAATCTGTGTGTGTGCTATGTGATTTGCAATATGTAGGAGGCTGGTAATGAAGTGCAGAAATTTTGAGTGCTTTGATTGTGACATGATGTTCAATGTTGTCTCACTGTCCTAGTTCTCAGCTCCCAGCTTGGTTCATACTTATCAAGTCTGAACCAGTGAACATCTACAGAGGAAAATGATACATTTAGTTTGATTTGTTGCAAGGTCACTTCTAAAACTTAACTTGTATCTAAACAGGGGCAACCCTGCAGTATTTCTGAATCACAATTAAGTAAAATGAAATGAAATCTAGTAACAAAGTGCCAAAAGATCAAGCAGGGTCATTGCTGTAGTGGCATGGAAATTTACACTCCATGGCTTGTTGACACTTCAAACAACAATGCAATAATATCGGTCTTCAGACATGCATTTGAAAACTTAAACGAAGTTTTGATTTGCAGAGACAGGAGGGACCAGAGGTCTGCGTCACCGTTGCTCCCAATTTTGCATCCGTAGCTACTTCAGTTTTGAGTGCCACCTATTGCCTGATTATTATTGAATCAGTTGCGGGCTCGAGGGAAAAGATCAATGTGCTGCTCCTGTTTAGCGATAAACCAGATCAATTAATATCCATTATTCAATCTCCGTAAATCTCACATCAAAACAGCGACTTTGCAGCTATAACTGCACTAGAATATTAAGGTGTAGGAGAAATGATTCAGAACTGAGTTCCTCTGACTTTTGCATAGGATAACAAGTTGCATGTCTTCTCTCTCTATGTTTATGTTTATCATGTCCTTTGAAATTGCAGGAATTAGTTTTCTTTTCAATCCATGTGCATATTTACTGCCTGCAATGCATGACCTCTTGTCTAGTCGGCAGCATGTATTTCTAATTCAAACTTTGGCATTCTCAGCGGACTCGCACCTTGATCTTCACCACCCAACTGCAGGTCCTGCACAAGCGTGCTCAAGGGACTGTTCACCTAGTTGTGGAAGAACCGGTTAAGGAGAGGGAGCTCCGTTTTGTGGCTCGGCTCACACCAACGCACACCCCCTCCAGGTTTTCCCTGCGCCTCCGGTGACCGCTTCTTCTTCGACTCCGGCATAGGTAAGCCACTCGGTTTCTCTCCTTTTCTTCCTCTCACGCTTTGTGTGCCAATAGCCATCAAGCCGTTGTAAATTTTATCCTAGGTTTTGGGTTGTGCTAATGGTATATGATGCCAACATTTGTACTTCTCGTCACCGTTTTAGTGGATTTATCCCTTAAGTGCTAATTTAGCTATGATTTTATATACTAGCCGGAGGAGCAGTAGGAGTGTCGGCAACCCGATGGCGTCCGGCTTCGGGTTCCCGATACTGTCACCAGCGGAGATCGCGGAGCAGCTGTTCCAGTACGGGATCGCCCCCGTCGCCAACCTCCGCCCCGAGAACATCGCCAGCCCGCAGCCTGACCTGCTCCCTGGCGTCCTCGCCCGCTTCTTCGACTCCTTCGTCGATGCCCCCGGGTAACAAAAGAAGCATGCGCCTCCCCCCCCCCCCTCTCACTCCCTCGCTCCCTCGCTCGCTCGCTCACCGGGCTGGATTTCGCAGGGACGGCGAGGACGGGCTGCTAGGGTTCAGCGACCTGGAGGTGCTGGACAACCCGGAGCACCACGCAGAGGCCATCCGGGTGCTACGCCTCTACAACAAGTCGCAGGCCTTCCTCGACTCCATCCAGTTCAAGGACTTCACGCTCGCCGACTTCAGCCGCCCCACCCCGCGCCGCGTCGTCGAGGTCCTCAGCGCCCTCATCAACTTCCTCTTCTACAGGGAGGAGAAGGTCACCCTCCTGCAGCCAATCGTCAGCGAGACCCCCGACTACCACGAGCGCACTCTGGAGCTCAAGGCCAGGATGGCCCAGGTCTTCGCTGTTCACAGTTTCCACAGCTAATCCGTTCGTGGAAATGCCCACAGGCTGATCGGAGATTCTTAGAGTTGCGTTCATGTTTCTCTCGTGCAGCTTCAGAAGGAGATCGGGGATCATGAGCTCGCGGAGCAGATGGAGGAGCCCATGGCCCAGCAGCTGGAAGCGGACGTCAATGCTCTGCAGCAGAAAGTTCAGGTTTACAACAAGCAGCAACTGGCCCTGCGAGCAAAGGCCGCAGTCATCAATGACAAGAAAGAGGAGATTCACAGGAAGGTGTGCTGATTCCTACCTTGTGTCTTCTGTAGTGTCGTTCTCCATCCAAAAAACTAATTATTTTCTGTGGATTTCTGGCATCATGAGTTGCAAATAAAGTATAGTCCCTACTGAGAGCCAAGCATGCTACATGGTCTAGGAGTTTCTGATCAAAATGCATCACACATTGCCACATCAGGTCGAATATAAACAGCCTTGTGTGGTAGCCTTGTGCCTTTGGCATGGCTTCGATCCTGGTCTTCTAGATCAAGGCTAGAGCTAATTGGTCAAAAACCTCGCCTCCAAGTATGTCCTAGATGAATCTCGAGCTGGTTTTGATGCCAATAAACCCGGATCTCTCATAGGATCCTTTTTGAAACCTGAAAGCAGGAGATCTGCCATATCAAACTAAATAGGAGTTTAAAGTATCTTGAAAAAGTATGAGCCTTAATCACAACAAGGTGCATTATCTGCGATTGGTTATTGTAACATTAAGCAGTACTATATTTAATTACAGTGCCATAGATTTTATTAGACCAGGAGCTATTGGCCCTAACACATCTCCCGCTCCATCTGACTTTGATAAGCCATAAGCTCCTTCGTAGATTAGAAATGCTCCAGCCCTCAGCCCCACATAGGACAGGCTATCTACAATTTGCCATCTGCAAAGTGAACTGTGTGCGCATTGTCTTTAATACATCAGCCATTTACCCTTGAGTACTAACATCTGCTCGTCACCAATTGTTATTCGGCTATACTTTGTGAATGAGAATATTGAACATCTGATATATTGCTCTCGCTAACTTAAGCTGATAGTTTGAGCTCGCTGCATAATGTTATATTTGTTGCATTTATGTTTCCTGCTGCAGATAACCCAGGCTGATTTTGAGTTGACTAAACATGCCCAAGAAAACTCCAGATTGATGTCCAAATTAGTGAAGTCCCCAGAAAAAGTTCAGGTGAGACCTCTTCAATTTTATTTTATTTGTAGCAACAGGTTAGGTTCCAAATTTGGTAGGTGCTATTTGTCCGATGACCTGATGTTGTTGTGCATTAGTGACTATACGAGGAATTACCTATTTACTTGGACTTGTAATCTGGCTAGTACTAGGTGACTGCATATCTGCATAAACAGCCTGGTTGACCTGCTACCTTAATTTTTCCATGCATATCTGCATAACCTGCCTAGTACTAGGTGACTGCATATCTGCACAAATGGCCTGGTTGACTTGCTAAATTAATTTTTCCATGCATTTCGGCTCGGGGGGGGGGGGGGGGGGGGCTGAAATCCTATCATTTGGTTCAATATCAAGCCTACCAGATGTACGGCCTGGTTAACCTGTGATTTACTGAATACAATTTGGACTAATAAAGGCATTATCATTATAAGGGATCTGTATAAGCTTGCATACCTGACTCTGGATTTTATTTCCTATTAAAGAGGGCCTTGGAAGAGAAGAAATCAGCCCGTGCTAAGTTGAAAGAGTCTGAGAAAATAGCAATGCAAAATGATCAAGAGAAATCTGCCGCTTTGGAGATACGCAACAAGGTATTCCAATTCCACTTTTCATCAGAATATGCCAGTTCTAGAAGGTGTTTTGCTTATGAACATTGACCACGACAACTGATTTCAGACTCTCTTCCTTGGAATTTGATAAAGAATCGATTGGCTACATGTGTTTCCCAGGACAATTTAGTTTCCTCGTATGATATATCTCTTTGATATTTTGGATTATCCGTTTGGTACAGCTGGTGCCTGGTGGTGCTACTTTGTATCAGAGTGGCACTTACTGCTGCCCCTAGTTGTGCTTAACCAGTAGATACCCCTGTAATCCCGTTCTAAACTATCTCCATCTCGCAGGCTCATGAAAAACTGACGAAACAACACTCTAAAATCCAGGATGTACATGAACAGGTAAGAACAGCTAAGGCATGATTGAATTCCATAGCTGGATTGATTGAATGACGAGAATGGTCTAACTCTTTTACTTTCTGTTGCTACTAGCTTGTTGCTGCTAAAACAGTTGAAAAGGAAGTTAAAGCTCGCAAAGCAAAGCTTAATGATGAAAGTGTATCAGTTATGTCATTCGACGCACAGATTGTTGATTGGCAAGGAAAAGGTATCTTTCTAATTTCTAAATTATATTTTGTTAGTACTGCTCAAGTATTTTATGTTGCTCCCTTTCTGAGAGTTATTATTTCCCTCACATTTTTGCATTAATCCCTTCCAACCAGTACATGAAATGGAGGAGCGTCTCAAGGGGAAAGTGAAAGAAAGGAATCAAATAATAGCAGATGAAAATCAGAAGCTGGGTGCTTTGAGCTCCGAGACTGAGGGTAAACTGCGGTGCCTTGAACCTAGAGAAAAGAAAGTAGAGGCAACGATCGCTAAGGTGATGTTCTTATTCTGAATATATTGCTTGTTCGAACTTAAAATCATTTTAAAATGGGAATATCATTAAATTTGGTGATCCTTGTGAGGCCTTACTAGCATTTATTGCCGCTGTTTGTGCAGAAACATGATACTAGCTGTCCATCTCTTTGACTGTTAAACACTGCAGATTTAGTGACATTTTTTCGTCAACTATATCTTTTTTGCCTGAAAATAACTGACATATTGCATTTCTTTATGACACCACATAGGCTTCAAATTTGTGTTCGGAAGCTGCTTCATCAAGGACTGCTGCCACAGCAGAACAGCAGAAAATTCGTGCAAAATTCAACAGCATTGTGAAGGCGGTAGGTCTGAGTTAGAAGACTGCTTCGTAAAATCATTAATAAAGCATGCATCTTTTCAAAAATATATCTATATGTGCTAATATATTAATTCTTTGTGTAGTTCAACACCTACATGGATAGCGTCGACCCTTTCCTCGAGCGAGTTGAGGAGGTTGGCAGGTTAGACCACCGAGCTTTTGAGGCCTTCTAAATACCTTGTGCACTGAATCAAAGTGCATGACCTGTGACCAGAAGCCAGACTGAATATAGTCCAAGTCGATTTGTACCTGCTTCACAATGTAGAATTGCAGCCGGAGAATTTCATATGAGATGATTCGTTTTGCTGTTTCCAAATGTGCAGGCAATCGGCGGGGGAAGGCGCCTCTGCCCCCGATCCATCTGCTGCTGTCACAACAAAAACCACACCGAGAGCCAGCGCAATGAGCAAGAAGTCGAGGGCTAGGAAAAGGACATGAGCTGTGCTTCTTGCCAGTGCATGGATGGAATACCCAGTACTCCCTTGGTCTCGGTGCATAGGACATGCGCGTAGTTCTAGGGTGAATTTGACTAACTAAAAATGTGATATATCTCATCAAAAGCAGATCATTGGATACATATATGAATGTAGTTTCTAAATATTTTTTTGTTAAATATAATACATATTAGCTAGTTAAATTGATGACCTAGAACTACGCACTTGCCCTTGCACCGGGACAGAGGGAGTACATATCTTTGTTTATGTGTGCATGATGCTGTAGTAGTGCCTCTAGCTGCTATTCATGTGCTGAATTATGTATGCGCTGGTTGGTTCGGATCGGGGCTAGTTATTGATTGAGGTGACCGAATGCTACGGGCTAATGTTATCTTCAATGTAAATATACACCGCATTTCTGACACTTTCATTTTTGCTTTGGTTGTGACTTGTCATCAGATACGATTACTTTGTATGTCTAAACTTCAAACGTCATCATGCATTGTATTAGAACTAACCTCTGAATTCCTGAAACTGACTTTGGAATCACACATATTATTAGTTCATTACATTCAGATAGGTTGAGCCTCAAAATAAAGGCTAATTCCTGAAACAAACATCATCTGACACTTGGTAGCAACGAGCCGTGGTCACGGGCTCGCCGTCCTGGTCATGCTGAGACGGAAAGAAGAGGCGAGGGCGGCTTTGAAGACTTTTTAAGCGTCTACAACTGGGCACGCCAAACCAGTCTCAAACATCCGGGCGAACGACCCGGTTACATTGATCAGAAAAATTCGACTCAGACATGCGTCTCAAATGGGCTCATACGCCTAGGCTGGCCGGCATCCCTCGTATCCAACCCAAATGTAGGATGGACATACTGATGCCCAGGCGCGTCCGTCACGTCGAATCCGATAGGCCTACCCCCACAAACAGCACCAAATCTACCAACCCCCCTACTCCTGCCTTCCTCCAACCGTTCCGCTTCCGAGCCCTCGCCGTCCGTCACCCTTGCTCCCCACCCTCACTGCCGGTCCCAACCCGCCGCCCTAGATGTCGTTCAGCCCGTCCCCGACCGTCGCGACAGAGGCCGCGTCCGCCTCGTCCATCGGCGTCCCGTCCACCGCGACGGAGGAACCGGCGACGCCGACAGCGAGAGAGGGAAGTGGCGGCAGCGCAGGGAGCGGATGCGGACATGGACGAGCAGCTGCCCCCTTTCCGCCGCCATGCCCGAAACCCCGCACCCCATCCATCCCGCCGTTGACAAGGTTTGCACCATCAGACGAGGTTTTGGGACAGAAGAGGATCCGACGGTCGGTTGGCGCATTTCGGAGAGCTTTCCGCCCATGCAAATGCCGTTGGTAGACGTCTGTCACTCGCTATAGCTCATTCGGGCGCGGAGAAGCACGGGCACCGGCGGCGCCCATGCTACCCACGACCTGTTCGACGGAATGACACAACAAGACTCGATATGTTCTTGTTGCTCCTGTCCGATCAACTTTGCGTATGCCATGTTCAGTGTTTTCAATAGACCGCTAGTTCATTTCGGACATGATAAATGCTTGTAAATAATGATCATTTAGGAGTTGATCATGTCGGACATGATCAATGATAATCAAGATCCAAACCAAATGGACTACGAATATGGGGATCCAACTTGCCCTTCATTTGAAGTTCGGATAACTTCAAATTCAATTCCGAGCAAGAAGAAGAAGGAGCCAAAGATTGCAAAGGCAAGAGATCCGTCATTCTCAATTTTCGAGGATATCTTGTTGGTCAAATCTTAGTTGGCCACAACAATGGATCCACTATGCGGCACGGAGAAAAAGGGGAACAAGTATTGGGAGAATATCTGGAAGGAATATCATAAACAAGAGCAGTATGTGGAGCCCCATCCTATCATCACCAATTGCAATGTGGCATCTCTCCAACATCGATGGGGCATCACTCAAGGGGAAGTGAACAAGTACGTCGGCTACTACGCACAAGTGACGGCCGCCCTCAAAGTGGAATGGGAGTGGTAACTCATGTAAGCTATGATGCTCATCATCAGAAGTAGTAATTCCTTCGTAGGCTTGTTGGACGGTTATGGATGATGAGGACATCAATACCATTGTTACACCCACAACCCTTGCTGCTATACATACTGGACCAACCACTAGAGCTCGTGCACGCCAATTGAATTACCAGGTAGTTTCGTTTCTTGGTAACGATTCTAATGTTCATGAGAATATGATCCCGCCTAAATTGGATACATTTGTGTTGATTACTAATGAAAGGCCTAGCATGGACAAGAGGGATGAACACTGGAGCAGAAACAAGCATGGAGATGAAGGCGCACACGAAGGGAACCAGAACGGCGTTTCTGGTGCAAATTTTAGTACTTTGAAGCCTCCTTGATGACATACAAGGACATGTATGAAATATACAAGATGCCCTTTCATAAATTTTGTCCATAGCTTATAATAGGTTGAAGGAAATATTCCCTAGAGGCAATAATAAAGTTGTTATTTATATTTCCTTATATCATGATAATTATTTATTGTTCATGCTAGAATTATATTAACCAGAAACTTGGTACATGTGTGAATACATAGACAAAACAGAGTGTCCCTAGTATGCCTTTACTTGACTAGCTCGTTAATCAAAGATGGTTAAGTTTCCTAGCCATAGACATGTGTTGTCATTTGATGAACGGGATCACATCATTAGAAAATGATGTGATGGACAAGACCCATCCGTTAGCTTAGCACTATGATCGTTTAGTTTGTTGCTATTGCTTTCTTCATGACTTATACATGTTCCTTTGACTATAAGATTATGCAACTCCCGAATACCGAAGGAACACCTTGTGTGCTATCAAACGTCACAACGTAACTGGGTGATTATAAAGATGCTCTACAGGTGTCTCTGAAGGTATTTGTTGGGTTGGCATAGATCGAGATTAGGATTTGTCACTCCGAGTATCGGAGAGGTATCTCTGGGCCCTCTCGGTAATGCACATCACAATAAGCCTTGCAAGCAATGTGACTAATGAGTTAGTTGCGGGATGATGCATTACGGAACGAGTAAAGAGACTTGCCGGTAATGAGATTGAACTAGGTATGAAGATACCGACAATCGAATCTCGGGCAAGTAACATACCGTCATACCGATGACAAAGGGAATAACGTATGTTGTCATTGCGGTTTGACCGATAAAGATCTTCGTATAATATGTAGGAACCAATATGAGCATCCAGGTTTCGCTGTTAGTTATTAACCGGAGATGTGTCTCGGTCATGTCTACATAGTTCTCGAACCCATAGGGTCCGCACGCTTAACGTTCGATGATGATTTAGATTATGAGTTATGTGTTTTGGTGACCGAAGCTTGTTCGGAATCCCGGATGAGATCACGGACATGACGAGGAGTCTTGAAATGGTCGAGAGGTAAAGATTGATATATTGGGCGATAGTATTCAGACACCGGAATGGTTCCGGATCGTTTCGGGTATTTTTCGGAGTACCGGGAGGTTACCGGAACCCCCCCGGGGAAGTAATGGGCCTACATGGGCCATAGGGGAGAGAGAGGGGAGCCCGCAAGGGTGGCGCCCCCCATGGGAGTCCAAATTGGACAAGGGGGAGGGGGGGGGGCGTGGCCCCCCTTCCTTCTCCCTCTCCCTTTCCCTCTCCCTCTCCCTCTCCTTCCCTTCCCCCCTCCGAAAGAAAGGAAAGGGGGGGGGGGGCGACTAGGATTGAGAGTCCTAGTCGGTTTCCCTCCCACTTGGGCGCGCCCCTAGGGCCGACCTCCTCCCCTTCGCCTTTATATACGGGGGCAGGGGGCACCCCAAAGCACAACAGTTGTTTCTTAGCCGTGTGCGGTGCCCCCCTCCACAGTTTACTTCTCCGGTCATATTGTCGTAGTGCTTAGGCGAAGCCCTACACGTGCCACCACATCGTCGTGCTGACAAAACTCTCCCTTGACACTTTGCTGTATCAAGAGTTCGAGAGACGTCATCAAGCTGAACGTGTGCTGAACTCGGAGGTGCCCTACGTTCGGTACTTGATCGGTTGGATCGCGAAGACGTTCGACTACATCAACCGTGTTAACCTAACGCTTCCACTTTCGGTCTACGAGGGTAGGTGGACAACCTCTCCCCTCTCGTTGCTATGCATCTCCTAGATAGATCTTGCGTGATCGTAGGAAATTTTTGAAATTACATGCTACGCTCCCCAACAGTGGCATCCGAGCCAGGTCTATGCATAGATGATATGCACGAGTAGAACACAAATAGTTGTGGGCGATCATAGTCATACTGCTTACCACCAACGTCTTATTTTGATTTGGAGGTATTGTTGGATGAATCGGCCCGGACCAACTGAGGGAGTCCTGGATTATGGGGTATCCGGACAACCGGATTATATCCTTTGGCCGGACTGTTGGACTATGAAGATACAAGATTGAAGATTTCGTCCCTTGTCCGGATGGGACTCTACTTGGCGTGGAAGGCAAGCTAGGCAATATAGATATGTATATCTCCTCCTTTGTAACCGACCTTGTGTAACCCTAGCCCCCTCCGGTGTCTATATAAACCGGAGGGTTTTAGTCCGTAGGACAACATACAATCATACCATAGGCTAGCTTTTAGGGTTTAGCCTCTCCGATCTCGTGGTAGATCAACTCTTGTACTACTCATATTGTCAAGAATAATCAAGCAGGACGTAGGGTTTTACCTCCATCAAGAGGGCCCGAACCTGGGTAAAACATCGTGTCCCCTGCCTCCTGTTACCATCCGCCTCGCACAGTTCGGGACCCCCTACCCGAGATCCGCCGGTTTTGACACCGACATTGGTGCTTTCATTGAGAGTTCCTCTGTGTCGTCGCCGTTAGGCTTGATGGCTCCTTCAATCATCGATAGCAATGCAGTCCAGGGAAAGACTTTTCTCCCCGGACAGATCTTTGTATTCGGCGGCTTCGCACTGCGGGCCAACTCGCTTGGCCATCTGGAGCAGATCGAGAGTTACGCCCCTGTCCACCAGGTCAGGTTTGGAAGCTTAAACTACACGACCGATATCCACGGAGACTTGATCTTCGACGGATTCGAGCCCCTGCCTAGTGCGCCACACGGTCACGATGAGCATGATTTAGCTCTGCCATCGGACAGTGTTCAGGAGATTGCGCCGGCAACTGCTCCGACCCTCAATTCGAAGCCAGTTGCGCCATCCATGGACAGGTGGATAGACCCCGCCACGGAGGCCATATCCTCAGCGGCGATCAAGCCGAGTATCGACCTTACCCTTCACGAGAGCCGTGATGCCAAGCTGCCGGATCCTTCCCCGGCCACGGACTCCGAACCGCCTGCGCCCGTGCCTATCGAATCCGACTGGGTGCCGATCATGGATTTTACCTCCATGGATATCTTTCAGCACTCGCGCTTCGGCGACATACTAAACTCATTAAGGTCTCTCTCCTTGTCAGGAGAGTCCTGGCCAAACTATGTCCGACAGGATTGGGATGCGGATGACGAAGAAATTCGCCGCCCACCCACCACCCACTTAGTAGCCACTATCGATGATTTGACCGACATGCTCAACTTCGACTCCGAAGACATCGACGACATGGACGACGATGCACGAGGCGAACAAGAACCACTGCCCACAGGGCACTGGACAGCCACCTCGTCATATGACATATATATGGTGCACACACCCAAAGAAGGCAATGGCGACGGGAAAACAAAGGATGACCCCTCCAAGAAGCAACCCAAGCACCGACGTCAGTGGCGCTGCTCTAAGTCTCGCCAAAGCAAAAGCGATGACACCGGCACAGGAGATAATAGCACTCCGGAAAGTGCCGAAGACGACAACAATCCCCTCCAGCAAGATTTAGGGCAGGAGGATGGAGAAGCTAGCCCTCCCGAGAGAGCGGTAGATGGAGAAGCGGAGGATGATAATTACATGCCTCCCTCCGAAAACGAGGCAAGCCTCGACGATGACGAATTCGTCGTGCCTGAGGATCCCGTCGAACAAGAGCGCTTCAAGCACCGGCTTATAGCCACGGCAAATAGCCTTAAGAAAAAGCAACAACAGCTTCAAGCTGATCAAGATTTGCTAGCTGACAGATGGACTGAAGTCCTTGCGGCCGAGGAATATAAACTCGAACGCCCCTCCAAGAGTTACCCAAAGCACAGGTTGCTGTTGGGGAACGTTGCAGAAAACAAAAGTTTTCCTACGGTTTCACCAAGATCCATCTAGGAGTTCATCTAGCAATGAGTGATCGGATTGCATCTACATACCTTTGTAGATCACGTGCGGAAGCATTCAAAGAACGGGGATGAGGAAGGCGTACTCAACGTGATCCAAATCACCGGAGATCCTAGCGCCGAACGGACGGCACCTCCGCGTTCAACACACGTATGGTTAGCGTAACGTCTCCTTCTTCTTGATCCAGCAAGGGGGAAGGAGAGGTTGAGGGAGATGGCTCCAGTAGCAGCACGATGGCGTGGTGGTGATGGAGCTGCAGTACTCCGGTAGGGCTTCGCTAAGCACTATGGAGGAGGAGGAGGTGTTGGAGAGGGAGAGGGAGGCACCAAAGGCAAAGGTAAGAAGTCCTCCATCTCCCCACTATATATAGGAGGGCCAGGGGGGGCGCCGGCCCTAGGAGATCTAATCTCCTAGGGGGGTGCGGCCAAGGGGAGGAATCCCTCCTCCCCAAGGCACCTAGGAGGTGCCTTCCCCTCCTAGGACTCTTCCTTTAGGGTTTCCCCCACCCTAGGCGCATGGGCCCTAGGGGGAAGTGGCGCCCCAGCCCACTTTGGGCTGGATCCCTTCCCACTTCAGCCCATGGGGCCCTCCGGGATAGGTGGCCCCACCCGGTGGACCCCCGGGACCCTTCCGGTGGTCCCGGTACAATATCGATGACCCCGAAACTTGTCCCGATGGCCGAAATAGCACTTCCTATATATGATTCTTTACCTCCGGACCATTTCGGAACTCCTCGTGACGTCCGGGATCTCATTCGGGACTCCAAACAACATTCGGGTTACTGCATATACATATCCCTACAACCCTAGCATCACCGAACCTTAAGTGTGTAGACCCTACGGGTTCGGGAGACATGTAGACATGACCGAGACGACTCTCCGGTCAATAACCAACAGTGGGATCTGGATACCCATGTTGGCTCCCACATGCTCCTCAATGATCTCATCGGATGAACCACGATGTCGAGGATTCAAGCAACCCCGTATACAATTCCCTTTGTCAATCGGTATGTTACTTGCCCGAGATCTGATCGTCGGTATCCCAATACCTCATTCAATCTCGTTACCGGCAAGTCACTTTACTCGTACCGTAATGCATGATCCCGTGACCAAACACTTGGTCACTTTGAGCTCATTATGATGATGCATTACCGAGTGGGCCCAGTGATACCTCTCCGTCATACGGAGTGACAAATCCCAGTCTTGATCCGTGTCAACCCAACAGACACTTTTCGGAGATACCCGTAGTATACCTTTATAGTCACCCAGTTACGTTGTGACATTTGGTACACCCAAAGCACTCCTACGGTATCCGGGAGTTACACGATCTCATGGTCTAAGGAAAGGATACTTGACATTGGAAAAACTCTAGCAAACGAACTATACGATCTTATGCTATGTTTAGGATTGGGTCTTGTCCATCACATCATTCTCCTAATGATGTGATCTCATTATCAATGACATCCAATGTCCATAGTCAGGAAACCATGACTATCTGTTGATCAACGAGCTAGTCAACAAGAGGCTTACTAGGGACATGTTGGTGTCTATTATTCACACATGTATTACGATTTCCGAATAACACAATTATAGCATGAATAAAGACAATTATCATGAACAAGGAAATATAATAATAATGCCTTTATTATTGCCTCTAGGGCATATTTCCAACAGTCTCCCACTTGCACTAGAGTCAATAATCTAGTTACATTGTGATGAATCGAACACCCATGGAATTCTGGTGTTGATCATGTTTTGCTCTAGGGAGAGGTTTAGTCAACGGATCTGCTACATTCATGTCCGTGTGTACTTTACAAATATCTATGTCTCCATCTTGAACATTTTCACGAATGGAGTTGAAGTGACGCTTGATGTGCCTTGTCTTCTTGTGAAACCTGGGCTCCTTGGCAAGTGCAATAGCTCTAGTGTTGTCACAGAAGAGCTTGATCGGCCCCGACGCATTGGGTATGACTCCTAGGTCGGTGATGAACTCCTTCACCCAAATTGCTTCATGCGCTGCCTCCGAGGCTGCCATGTATTCCGCTTCACATGTAGATCCCGCCACGACGCTCTGCTTGCAACTGCACCAGCTTAGTGCCCCACCATTCAAAATATACACGTATCCAGTTTGTGACTTAGAGTCATCCAGATCTGTGTCGAAGCTAGCGTCGACGTAACCTTTTACGACGAGCTCTTCGTCACCTCCATAAACGAGAAACATTTCCTTAGTCCTTTTTAGGTACTTCAGGATATTCTTGACCGCTGTCTAGTGTTCCTTGCCGGGATTACTTTGGTACCTTCCTACCAAACTTACGGCAAGGTTTACATCAGGTCTGGTACACAGCATGGCATACATAATAGAACCTATGGCTGAGGCATAGGGGATGACACTCATCTCTTCTATATCTTCTGCCGTGGTCGGACATTGAGCTGAGCTCAATTTCACACCTTGCAACACAGGCAAGAACCCCTTCTTAGACTGGTCCATATTGAACTTCTTCAATATCTTATCAAGGTATGTGCTTTGTGAAAGACCTACGAGGCGTCTTGATCTATCTCTATAGATCTTGATGCCTAATATATATGCAGCTTCTCCAAGGTCCTTCATTGAAAAACTCTTATTCAAGTAGGCCTTAGTGCTGTCCAAGAGTTCTATATCATTTCCCATCAAAAGTATGTCATCTACATATAATATGAGAAATGCTACAGAGCTCCCACTCACTTTCTTGTAAACACAGGCTTCTCCATAAGTCTGCGTAAACCCAAACGCTTTGATCATCTCATCAAAGCGAATGTTCCAACTCCGAGATGCTTGCACCAGCCCATAAATCGAGCGTTGGAGCTTGCACACCTTGTCAGCATACTTAGGATCGACAAAACCTTCCGGCTGCATCATATACAATTCTTCCTTAAGGAAACCATTAAGGAATGCCGTTTTGACGTCCATTTGCCATATTTCATAATCATAGAATGCGGCAATCGCAAACATGATTCGGATGGACTTCAGCTTCGCTACCGGTGAGAAATTCTCATCGTAGTCAACCCCTTGAACTTGTCGGTAACCCTTAGCGACAAGCCGAGCTTTATAGATGGTCACATTACCATCCGCGTCTGTCTTCTTCTTAAAGATCCATTTATTTTCTATGGCTCGCCGCTCAACGGGCAAGTCAGTCAAAGTCCATACTTCATTTTCATACATGGATCCTATCTCGGATTTCATGGCTTCTAGCCATTTGTCGGAATCCGGGCCCGCCATCGCTTCTTCATAGTTCGAAGGTTCACAGTTATCTAACAACATGATTTCCAAGACAGGGTTGCCGTACCACTCTGGTGCGGAACGTGTCCTTGTGGACCTTCGAATTTCAGTAGGAGCTTGATCAGAAGTATCTTGATCATCATTATTAACTTCCTCTCTAGTCGGTGCAGGCACCTCAGGAATATTTTCTTGAGCTGCGCCATTTTCCGGTTCAAGAGGTAATACTTCATCAAGTTCTACTTTCCTCCCACTTACTTCTTTCGAGAGAAACTCCTTCTCTAGAAAGGATCCATTCTTGGCAACAAAGGTCTTGCCTTCAGATCTGAGGTAGAAGGTATACCCAATAGTTTCTTTAGGGTATCCTATGAAGACGCATTTTTCCGATTTGGGTTCGAGCTTTTCAGGTTGAAGTTTCTTGACATAAGCATCGCATCCCCAAACTTTTAGAAACGACAGCTTAGGTTTCTTCCTAAACCATAATTCAAACGGTGTCGTCTCAACGGATTTCGACGGAGCCCTATTTAAAGTGAATGCGGCAGTCTCTAAAGCATAGCCCCAAAAAGATAGCGGTAAATCGGCAAGAGACATCATAGATCGCACCATATCTAATAGAGTGCGATTACGACGTTCGGACACACCATTACGCTGAGGTGTTCCAGGCGGCGTGAGCTGTGAAACTATTCCACATTTTCTTAAGTGTGTGCCAAACTCATGACTCAAGTATTCTCCTCCACGATCTGATCGCAGGAACTTGATTTTCCTGTCACGTTGATTCTCAACCTCACTCTGAAATTCCTTGAACTTTTCAAAGGTCTCAGACTTGTGTTTCATTAAGTAGACATACCCACATCTACTCAAGTCATCAGTGAGGGTGAGAACATAACGATAGCCACCGCGAGCCTCAACACTCATTGGACCGCACACATCAGTATGTATGATTTCCAATAAGTTGGTTGCTCGCTCCATTGTTCCTGAGAACGGAGTCTTGGTCATTTTACCCATGAGGCATGGTTCGCACGTGTCAAATGATTCATAATCAAGAGACTCTAAAAGTCCATCAGCATGGAGCTTCTTCATGCGTTTGACACCTATGTGACCAAGGCGGCAGTGCCACAAGTATGTGGGACTATCATTATCAATCTTACATCTTTTGGTACTCACACTATGAACATGTGTAGCATTACGCTCGAGATTCATTAAGAATAAACCATTTACCATCGGAGCATAACCATAAAACATATCTCTCATATAAATAGAACAACCATTATTCTCGGATTTAAATGAGTAGCCATCTCGTATTAAACGAGATCCTGATACAATGTTCATGCTCAAACTTGGCACTAAATAACAATTATTGAGGTTCAAAACTAATCCCGTAGGTAAATGAAGAGGCAGCGTGCCGACGGCGATCACATCGACCTTGGAACCATTCCCGACGCGCATCGTCACCTCGTCCTTCGCCAGTCTCCGCTTATTCCTCAACTCCTGCTTTGAGTTACAAATGTGAGCAACTGCACCGGTATCAAATACCCAGGAGCTACTACGAGTACTGGTAAGGTACACATCAATTACATGTATATCACATATACCTTTTGTTTTGCCGGCCTTCTTGTCCGCTAAGTATTTGGGGCAGTTCCGCTTCCAGTGACCACTCTCCTTGCAATAAAAGCACTCAGTCTTGGGCTTGGGTCCATTCTTTGGCTTCTTCCGGCAGCTTGCTTGCCGCGCGGCAACTCCCTTGCCGTCCTTCTTGAAGGCTTTCTTACCCTTGCCCTTCTTGAACTTAGTGGTTTTATTCACCATCAACACTTGATGCTCCTTTTTGACTTCTACCTCTGCTGATTTCAGCATTGCAAATACTTCAGGAATGGTCTTTTCCATCCCCTGCATATTGAAGTTCATCACAAAGCTCTTGTAGCTCGGTGGAAGCGACTGAAGGATTCTGTCAATGACCGCGTCATCCGGGAGATTAACTCCCAGCTGAGTCAAGCGGTTATGTAACCCAGACATAGTGAGTATGCGCTCACTGACAGAACTGTTTTCCTCCATCTTACAACTGAAGAATTTGTCGGAGACTTCATATCTCTCGACCCAGGCATGAGCTTGGAAAACCATTTTCAGCTCTTCGAACATCTCATATGCTCCGTGTCTCTCAAAACGCTTTTGGAGCCCCGGCTCTAAGCTGTAAAGCATGCCGCACTGAACGAGGGAGTAGTCATCGGTACGTGCCTGCCAAGCGTTCATAACGTCTTGTTCTGCAGGGAGAACAGGTGCGTCACCCAGCGGTGCATGTAGGACATAATCTTTCTTGGCAGCTATGAGGATGATCCTCAGGTTCCGGACCCAGTCCGTGTAGTTGCTACCACCGTCTTTCAGCTTGGTTTTCTCTAGGAACGCGTTGAAGTTGAGGACTACATTGGCCATTTGATCTACAAGACATATTGTAAATATTTTAGACTAAGTTCATGATAATTAAGTTCATCTAATCAAATTATAATGAACTCCCACTTAGATAGACATCCCTCCAGTCATCTAAATATAACATGATCCGAGTTAACTAGGCCGTGTCCGATCATCACGTGAGACGGACTAGTCAACGTCGGTGAACATCTTCATGTTGATCGTATCTTCTATACGACTCATGCTCGACCTTTCGGTCTTCTGTGTTCTGAGGCCATGTCTGTACATGCTAGGCTTGTCAAGTCAACCTAAGTGTTTTGCATGTGTAAATCTGTCTTACACCCGTTGTATGTGAACGTTAGAATCTATCACACCCGATCATCATGTGGTGCTTCGAAACAACGAACTGTCGCAACGGTGCACAGTTAGGGGGAACACTTTCTTGAAATTATTATGAGGGATCATCTTATTTACTACCATCGTTCTAAGCAAACAAGATGAAAAACATGATAAACATCACATGCAATCAAATAATAATAGTGACATGATATGGCCAATGTCACGAAGCTCCTTTGATCTCCATCTTGGGGCTCCATGATCATCTTGTCACCGGCATGACACCATGATCTCCATCATCATGATCTCCATCATCATGTCTCCATGAAGTTGCTCACCAACTATTACTTCTACTACTATGGCTAACGCGTTTAGAAATAAAGTAAAGTAATTTACATGGCGTTTCTCAATGACACGCAGGTCATACAAAAAATAAAGACAACTCCTATGGCTCCTGCCGGTTGTCATACTCATCGACATGCAAGTTGTGATTCCTATTACAATAGCATGAACATCTCATACATCACATATATATCATTCATCATTCATCACAACTTTGGCCATATCACATCACAAAACACTTGCTGCAAAAACAAGTTAGACGTCCTCTAATTGTTGTTGCAAGTTTTACGTGGCTGCAATAGGGTTCTAGCAAGAATGTTTTCTTACCTACGTGAAAGCCACAACGTGATTTGTCAACTTCTATTTACCCTTCATAAGGACCCTTTTCATCGAATCCGCTCCAACTGAAGTGGGAGAGACAGACACCCGCCAGCCACCTTATGCAACTAGTGCATGTCATTCGGTGGAACCGGTCTCACGTAAGCGTACGTGTAAGGTTGGTCCGGGCCGCTTCATCCCACAATACCGCTGAAGCAAAATAAGACTAGTAGCGGCAAGAAAGTTGACAACATCTACGCCCACAACAAATTGTGTTCTACTCGTGCAAAGAGAACTACGCATAGACCTAGCTCATGATGCCACTGTTGGGGAACGTTGCAGAAAACAAAAAAAAATTCCTACGTTTTCACCAAGATCCATCTATGAGTTCATCTAGCAACGAGTGATCGGATTGCATCTACATACCTTTGTAGATCACGCGCGGAAGCATTCAAAGAACGGGGATGAGGAAGGCGTACTCGACGTGATCCAAATCACCGGAGATCCTAGCGCCGAACGGACGACACCTCCGCGTTCAACACACGTACGGTTAGCGTAACGTCTCCTTCTTCTTGATCCAGCAAGGGGGAAGGAGAGGTTGAGGGAGATGGCTCCAGCAGCAGCACGACGGCGTGGTGGTGATGGATCTGCAGTACTCTGGCAGGGCTTCGCTAAGCACTATGGAGGAGGAGGAGGTGTTGGAGAGGGAGAGGGAGGCACCAAAGGCAAAGGTAAGAAGTCCTCCATCTCCCCACTATATATAGGAGGGCCAGGGGGGCGCCGGCCCTAGGAGATCTAATCTCCTAGGGGGGTGCGGCCAAGGGGAGGAATCCCTCCTCCCCAAGGCACCTAGGAGGTGCCTTCCCCTCCTAGGACTCTTCCTTTAGGGTTTCCCCCACCCTAGGCGCATGGGCCCTATGGGGAAGTGGCGCCCCAGCCCACTTTGGGCTGGATCCCTTCCCACTTCAGCCCATGGGGCCCTCCGAGATAGGTGGCCCCACCTGGTGGACCCTCGGGACCCTTCCGGTGGTCCCGGTACAATACCGATGACCCCGAAACTTGTCCCGATGGCCAAAATAGCACTTCCTATATATGATTCTTTACCTCCAGACCATTCCGGAACTCCTCGTGACGTCCGGGATCTCATCCGGGACTCCGAATAACATTCGGGTTACTGCATATACATATCCCTACAACCCTAGCGTCACCGAACCTTAAGTGTGTAGACCCTACGGGTTCGGGAGACATGTAGACATGACCGAGACGACTCTCCGGTCAATAACCAACAGCGGGATCTGGATACCCATGTTGGCTCCCACATGCTCCTCGATGATCTCATCGGATGAACCACGATGTCGAGGATTCAAGCAACCCCGTATACAATTCCCTTTGTCAATCGGTATGTTACTTGCCCGAGATCTTATCATCGGTATCCCAATACCTCGTTCAATCTCGTTACCGGCAAGTCACTTTACTCGTACCGTAAGGCATGATCCCATGACCAAACACTTGGTCACTTTGAGCTCATTATGATGATGCATTACCGAGTGGGCCCAGTGATACCTCTCCGTCATACGGAGTGACATATCCCAATCTTGATCTGTGTCAACCCAACAGACACTTTTCGGAGATACCCGCAGTATACCTTTATAGTCACCCAGTTACGTTGTGACGTTTGGTACACCCAAAGCACTCCTACGGTATCCGGGAGTTACACGATCTCATGGTCTAAGGAAATGATACTTGACATTGGAAAAACTCTAGCAAACGAACTATACGATCTTATGCTATGTTTAGGATTGGGTCTTGTCCATCACATCATTCTCCTAATGATGTGATCTCATTATCAATGACATCCAATGTCCATAGTCAGGAAACCATGACTATCTGTTGATCAACGAGCTAGTCAACTAGAGGCTTACTAGGGACATGTTGGTGTCTATTATTCACACATGTATTACGATTTCCGGATAACACAATTATAGCATGAATAAAGACAATTATCATGAACAAGGAAATATAATAATAATGGCTTTATTATTGCCTCTAGGGCATATTTCCAACAGTTGCTACCCCGACTGGAGGAGGAAGCACCAAAACCTACATCTCCAGCGTATGACGCGGCTGATCGGCCACCTCGTGGCCGCCACAAAGAGGCATTTCAGCCAAAAGCTCAGCCCGCACCCCGACGCCACTCAAATAAAAATGTCAAGGCATGGGGAAATACGCCAGACCTACGAGACGTATTGGAGGACAAAGCAAAACACGCAAGATCGATCTATGGATCACGAGGGCGCGCCATTATGCGAGACGATAACCGTCACGCCGGATACAGTAAAAGTAAATCCGACCGGGCCGAACAGAGCGGACAAGACTCATTTGAGCTGCGTCGCGATATAGCCTAGTACAGAGGCACTGCACACCCCCTATGCTTCACAGACGAAGTAATGGATCACCAAATTCCAGTGGGTTTCAAACCCGTAAACATCGAATCATACGACGACACAACAGATCCTGCGGTATGGATCGAGGACTTCCTCCTGCACATCCACATGGCCCGCGGTGATGATCTACACGCCATCAAATACCTCCCACTCAAGCTCAAAGGACCAGCTCGGCATTGGCTCAACAGCCCTCCATCAGAATCCATTGGCTGTTGGGAAGGTCTGGAAGCCGGATTCCTCGACAACTTCCAGGGCACTTATGTGTGACCACCAGATGCCAATGACTTGAGCCATATAATTAAGCATCCAGAGGAATCGGCCAGGCAATTCTGGACATGGTTCGTGACAAAGAAAAATCAAATCATCGACTGTCCGGATGCAGAGGCCCTAGCAGCTTTTAAGCACAACATCCACGACGAGTGGCTCGCCCGGCACCACGGCCAGGAAAAGCCGAAATCTATGGCAGCCCTCACGACACTCATGACCCGCTTTTGCGTGGGAGAAGACAGCTGGCTGGCTCGCAACAATAACATATCAAAAAACCATGGTACTTTGGATACCAAGGATGGCAATGGCAGGTCACGTCGCAACAAACACAAGCGCCGCATTAACAGCGACAATAACAAGGATATGGCAGTCAATGCCGGATCCAAAGGCTCTAAACCCGGTCAGCGGAAAAAGCCATTCAAAAGAAGCACTCCGGGCCCGTCCAGTTTGGACCGTATACTCGATCGCTCATGTCAAATACACGACACCCCCGACAAGCCAGCCAACCACACCAACAGGGATTGTTGGGTGTTCAAGCAGGCCGGCAAGTTAAATGCCGAAAACAAAGATAAGGGGTCACATAGCGATGACGAGGAGGATCCCCGGCAGCCGAACACCGGAGGACAGAAGAGGTTCCCCCCACAAGTGCGGACGGTGAACATGATATACGCAACCCACATCCCCAAGAGGGAGCGGAAGCATGCACTAAGGGACGTATATGCGTTGGAGCCAGTCGCCCCAAAGTTCAACCCATGGTCCTCTTGTCCGATCACCTTCGATCGCAGGGACCACCCCACTAGTATCCGTCATGGCGGATTGGCCGCACTGGTCCTAGACCCAATCATTGACGGATTTCACCTCACTCGAGTCCTTATGGATGGCGACAGCAGCCTGAACCTGCTTTATCAGGACACAGTGCACAAAATGGGTATAGACCCCTCAAGGATCAAACCCACAAAAACGACCTTCAAAGGCGTCATACCAGGTGTAGAGGCCCATTGCACAGGCTCAGCCACACTGTAAGTGGTCTTCGGATCCGCGGATAACTTCCGAAGCGAAGAGTTAATCTTCGATATAGTCCCGTTCCGCAGTGGCTATCATGCACTGCTTGGGCGAACCGCATTTGCGAGATTCAATGCGGTACCGCATTATGCATACCTCAAGCTCAAGATGCCAGGACCTCGGGGGGTCATCATAGTTAATGGAAACACAGAGCGCTCTCTCGCACAGAGGAGTACACTGCGGCCCTCGCAGCAGAAGCGCAAAGCAGCCTCTTAAGGCAATCCACCAGTTCGGCGATTAAGGACCCGGACACCTTTAAGTGCACCCGGAGTAATCGGCAACAAGACCGCCTGGCACATTCCGAGCTCGCATAGCAATGCGGCCCCCACCCCAGTCCCAGCCAAACGACGAAATCCGTGCCACACGTACATAATTACGCATTGAAAATACCATGGGCATAGGTGGGGAGGGGGGCACGACTACGGCACGCCCCAAGACGCGGCTCAACCGCACCAGGGGCTTCCCACTTTGTTATTTTTCTTTCTTTCAGGACTTTAATCTCTGGAAGCCCCGTCCGGTAGTACGATTGCCGAAAACACGATACAACAACCAAGGAGGCAGAAAGCTACGTCGTATCAAGGAATTCCCAGGTGGTCTCTGATAACGAGTGAAATACCTGCTTTAAATACCATTCGTCAGCTTGCCCTTGGAGGGGACATGTTAAATAGTCCTACTTTTTGCTTATCGCACTACTTATATCATTCTGCTTCGACGTACCTTTTTGAATAAACAATGCATAGCACTAGACTATTATCGCATTCTTTATTCTTCCTTTATATATATATGTGTTCATTCATAACATTCAGCACCTGTACACTCTGATACGGCCAATACGCCAGGGGCTTAAGCATACCCCATAATACGGTGTTAGAAGTCCGAACACTTTCGACAGTGCGGTACCCCGAACTTATAGCATTATATGCATCAGCTCCGAATCATGTCTTGGGTCAATAGTTGAGTTGGCCCGGCTCCCATGTTTTGGTACCTTACGTTCCGCTATATCGGCTAAGGTAGCACTGGGAGAACTACTGCGATTGTGCCCTGGTTGAGCTGGGCTAAGCACCTCAGTAGAGAAAGCGAAAACTGACTGTCATGATAAGGCGAGAGCTGGTCGCTGTTCGAGAGGTCTCGAGTCCCTAAAGACTTATGCCGCTTACAGCGAGGAGTCGGCTTTGTCCGGCTTAAGGCGTGTATAGCGCCCCGAATTCGGCCTTCCGAATACTAGGGGCTTCGCCAAAATTTAAAATTGTAGAATTCTATGGCTAAGTGGGAGTGATAAAGCATTATAGTCCGATTGCCTTGTTCGTTGTGCTGAGCACCTCCCTCAAAGGACCCAACAATGGGAAAAAGAGTGCTCAGATTTATCCCGAACACCCCAGCACTCGTGGCATGGGGGCAGAAGCCGACGACTGGCCATCTCTCAGATTTGATAAACAGCCGCACAGAAGGTAATATTTTAAATTCAAACAAGCGTTGCACAGCGCATATGAACAAGTTTCCATAATACATGATCACACGAGCAAGTTTATTCAAACATTACATCCTTCGCACACTCGTCCGCCACAAGACGGGCACCCTTCAGGACACCCTCATAATACATCTCGGGGTGGCGATGCTCCTTGCCCTGTGGCGGGCCCTCCTTCACCAGCTTCTCAGCGTCCATCTTAGCCCAGTGCACCTTTGCACGGGCAAAAGCCCGGCGGGCACTGTCGGTGTCAAAACCGGCGGATCTCGGGTAGGGGGTCCTGAATTGTGCGTCTAAGGTGGATGGTAACAGGAGGCAGGGGACACGATGTTTTACCCAGGTTCGGGCCCTCTTGATGGAGGTAAAATGCTATGTCGTTGTTGATTATTCTTGATAATATGAGTAGTACAAGAGTTGATCTACCACGAGATCGGAGAGGCTAAACCCAAAGAGCTAGCCTATGGTATGATTGTATGTTGTCCTACGGACTAAAACTCTCCGGTTTATATAGACACCGGAGGGGGCTAGGGTTACACAAGGTCGGTTACAAAGGAGGAGATGTACAGATCCGTATTGCCTAGCTTGCCTTCCATGCCAAGTAGAGTCCCATCCGGACACGAGACGAAGTCTCCAATCTTGTATCTTCATAGTCCAACAGTTCGGCCAAAGGATATAGTCCGACTGTCCGGAGATCCCCAAATCCAGGACTCCCTTAGTATCCCCTGAAGCAGGCTTCAATGAAGATGAGTCCGACGCACAGTGTTGTCTTTGGCATTGCAAGGCGGGTTCCTCTTCCGAATACACCACAGAAGAGTTTGAATACAAGGATAGTGTCCGACGCTGCAAAATAAGTTCCACGTACCACCATAGAGAGAATAATATTTCCACAAATCTGATCTACTGACACGTTTTGGCAGCATGACATCACGCCACGGCCCGGTAATTATTTGAACCATTTCTCCTTAACCAGCCCCGCACATAACGCGAGGCGGTTTCTTGACACGTCTTGTCAAAGCAGAGATCATGTTCCCCTTATTACGGGATTCTCATCAATACGGACGTAGGTAACCCAACCGCACCATCAATTACGGCGCTTGGGGGATAAGCGAGTTTTACCAGGCTAGTGGGGGCGCATAGTTTAGTCCACCCTTATAAAGGGGTAAGATCTCACCTTTTTCTACCCACGCCTTCTTTCTCCTTGCTCATCCATTCTCGCGCACTCGAGCTCCAGTGCCCAAGTCCGCATCCTCCTTCTCAACTCTCTCTCCAAAACATGTCCGGAGCGGGAGGCAAGTGGATGGCCTCCTCCGTCACGGAGGGGCACATCAAAAAGTTACGTGGAGCCGGATACTTAGTCGCGGACATCACGCACCGGCTGCCAGCCGCGGGGTAGGTCATCCCTACCCTAGAACCTCACAAGAGGGTGGTCTTCCTCCCCCACTTCGTCTGTGGACTGGGGTTTCCCCTCCATCCATTTGTCCGCAGCCTCATGTTCTATTATGGGTTAGACTTTCATGATCTGGCCCCGAACTTCATCCTCAACATCTCGGCGTTCATCGTCGTGTGCGAGGCCTTCCTCCGCATCCGGCCCCACTTCAGCCTGTGGCTAAAGACCTTCAATGTCAAGCCGAAGGTGGTGGGCAGCCAACAAGCGGAATGTGGCGGAGCCATGGTGGGCAAAATGCCCAACCTTGCATGGCTCGAGGGCTCCTTCATGGAGACCGTAAAGGGGTGGCAATCGGGGTGGTTCTACATCACAGAGCCGCGCGACACCAACTGGGTGGCGGCCCCCGAGTTTTGATCCGGAATCCCCACGCGGCTCACTTCCTGGAAGGAGAAGGGCCTGTAGTGCGGTTCATCGGTGGAGCTGGACGGACTCCAGAAGTGTATCCGGAACATGACGAGCAAGAAACTTAAGCTTGTCAACATAGTCCAGGTCATGCTCTTCCGCCGGATCCTCCCGTGTCAACAACGGGATTTCAACTTATGGGAGTTCGACCCGGCCCGGCACCAAACTCTAAGCGAGCTCTTCGACACGACGCACAAAGACGTCTAGAGGGTGCTGTTCAAGGGCGCCGAGGTCCCTCCTTCTCTCACCGAGGACCGCGGGCTAAGCGCGAAGCGCCCTCTAAATCCGGTAAGTTCCGTACATTTGGTAGGATATTTATTTCCCATGGCTTAACCATGTGCGGGGTCTGAGCTCCCATGCCTTTGACAGGACTGGGTGGAGGTATCGGAGCAGATTGACTGTCCGACCCCTCTGCCCGAAGACACTGCGGACGCTCTCCTGACGGAGATGCTGACTCCGGCTCCTTATAAGGTGCCGGACAAGACCAAGAAGAAGGCCAAGGGAACCCGAAAGAGTTCGCGGCGCCAGGTGGTATCGGACTCATCGTCCGTTAACTCCGCGACACACTCCTCCCATGAAGATGAGGAGGAGGAAGATGAAGATGCCACCCTCCAGCCGGGGGAGACAAGAAAAGGAAGGCCGCCAAGAAAGGAAGGACTCTCCTTCCGGAATGCTCCACCACCGCCGTCGAAGGCGAAGACGAGTGGCTGCTAAGGGCCAAGCCCGTGGCGAAGTCGTAAGTATTCAGATACCAGAGTAACTCATAGCATACCTTTGTCGCACTGCTTCTCCTAACGCCGAATATGATTATGCAGACCGCCCCAAGCCCGTATCGACGTGTCCTCGTCGGACGGCTCCTTGGATTCGTCGGATATGGATAGCGGTCCACTTCCGACCGCCTCCTCCCCTTGCCCTACGGACAATGCCGAGGTATTGTCTCAAGGGGCAACCAGCCGGGAGGAGACAGTCCTGGAGGCGCCTCAAGGCGACCTTCCGGACTCCAGGAGCAAAGGGAGTAAGGCTCCCGGGGGCTCCAAGTTCGGCTCTCAGCCGAACACCATGCTGGACCTCCAGTGGTTCCGGACTCGGGCAGGCGCCCCCTTCCAAAAGGGGTAAGACACCCATGCCGGTGACCTCTGTCCATCCTAGAGGCACCGGACAACCTGCTGGGAGCGCTTCGCGGCGCTTCCATCTACGAAGAGCACCACACTATTATGAGTGCGGTGATCAAGAAGGCTCAGTCCGCCCAGAGCGGACTGACTGAAGCCTGTGCCAGCCTTCTAATAGGCTTTGAGGTAAGTATTTAAAATATAGGAAAAATATTACCACATAGACAGTAGCCCCTGATGCTTTGTTTGGTGTTCACAAAGAAAAGCCGAATAGAGGATCAAATAATATCTGCAGGAGTCTAATATAAGTATGTCTATATGCGTATGCAGGCTTCGCTGCTGACCTCTGCCGCACTGATTGCGGAGGTCGCCGCACTGAAGCAGGACCTCGAGGGGTCCGAGAAAGAGCTCAGCCTTGCTAAGAGGCAGCTCGAGGAGAACAAAGGTAAGTAATACCTAGTATATATATATAAGATGCGATTGCAAAATGACAGGATCATCATTAATTTGCCAGGGGCCACAACTGAAGTGGCGACCCTGAAGCAGGCGCTGTCTGAGGCCGAAAACAAAGCGGCCCAGGAGCGCACCAAGCGGGAAAAGCAAGAGGCACGGGTGGGCGAGGTGCAGCAAGAGCTCCAAGGTCTCGTGACGAAGCACGAGGCGTTGGAGCTTGACTCGAAGACGCGAGAGTCTGAGCTTGCCGCGGCCCTTGAGAGCGCAAAGAATGCCAAGGGTGAAGCCCAAAAGGCCCTCCAGGAGATTGAGGCGATGAGGAAGATAGCGGCGGGTAAGGCATTCAATATGCAAAGCAAGCATGTGAAAGTAAATTACTTGTTACTTACCCGAGTCCGGAGCTCTCCAGGAGCATTCGCAGATTTGCCCCGCAGCCTGTCGGATGCCGCAAAGTTTTACCAGGCCGAGGAGGGAAGCTCGACGGGGAAGCTGTTTTGGTCTCAGTATACTGGGACCGAACACCCGATGCCTATGAGTGACCAGCTGAAGCAACTGGTCGAGCTGCACAAGGCGGCCGAACAGGCCATGAAGGGCTTTATAGTCTGGATGTGGCCTGGCGACGCCCTTCCCAACAGCTACTTCGGCCTGGTGAGGCGGCTTGTGGATGCCTGCCCACGGCTGGAAGTCATCAAGCGGTCCATCTGCGTCGAGGGTGCACGCCGGGCTTTTGCCTGTGCGAAGGTGCACTGGGCCAAGATGGACGCCGAGAAGCTGGTGAAGGAGGGGCCGCCGCAGGGCAAGGAGCATCGCCACCCCGAGATGTATTATGAGGGTGTCCTGAAGGGTTCCCGTCTTGTAGCGGACGAGTGTGCGAAAGATGTAATATTTGAATGAACTTGCTCGTGTGATCCTGTGGTATGAAAACTTGTTCATATGCGCTATGCAACGCTTGTTTGAATTTAAAATATTACCTTCTGTTCGGCTGTTTATCAAATCTGAGAGACGGCTAGTCGTCGGCTTCTGCCCCCATGCCACGAGTGTTGGGGTGTTCGGGATAAACCTGAGCACTCTTGTTCCCATTTTTGGGTCCTTCGAGGGAGGTGCTCAGCGCAACGAACAAGACAATCAGACTATAATGCTTTATCACTCTCACTTAGCCATAGAATTATCTAATTTTAAATTTTGGCGAAGCCCCTAGTATTTGGAAGGCCGAATTTGGGGCGCTATACATGCCTTAAGCCGTACAAAGCCGACTCCTCGCTCTAAGCGGCATAAGTCTTTAGGGACTCGAAACCTCTCGAACAGCGACCAGTCTCTCGCCTTATCATGATAGTCAGTTTTAGCTTTCTCTACTGAGGTGCTTAGCCCAGCTCAACCGGGGCACAATCGCAGTAGTTCTCCCAGTGCTACCTTAGCCAATATAGTGGAACGTAAGGTACCAAAACATGGGAGCCGGGCAAACCCAACTATTGACCCAACACATGATTCGGAGCTGATGCATATAATGCTATAAGTTCGGGGTGCCGCACTGTCTAAAGTGTTCGGACTTCTCACGCCGTATTATGGGGTATGCTTAAGCCCCTAGCGTATTGGCCGTACCAGTGTACGGGTGCTGGATGTCATGAATGAACATACACACACACACACACACACACACACACACACACATATATATATATATATATATATATAAAGAAGAGTAGAAAATGTAATAATAGTCTAGTGCTATGCATTGTTTACTCAAAAAGGTGTGTTAAAGCAGAATGATACAAGTAGTGCGATAAGCAAAAAGTAGGACTATTTAACATGCCCCCTCCAAGGGCAAGCTGAGGAATGGTATTTAAGCAAGTATTTCACTCGTTATCGTTATCCACCTGGGAGTTCCGTGGTGCGACGTAGCTTTCTGCCTCCTTGGTTGTTGCATCATGTGTTTGACAATCATACTGCCGGACAGGGTTTCCAGAGATTAAAGTCCTGAAAGAGAGAAAAATAACAAAGCGGGAAGCCCCTAGTGCGGTTGAGCCGCGTTTTGGGGCGTGCCGCAGTCGTGACCCCTCCCCACCTATGCCCATGGTATTTTCAATGCGTAATTATGTGCGCGTGGCACGGATTTCGCCGTGTGGCTGGGACTAGGGTGGGGGCCGCATTGCTATGCGAGCACGGAACGTGCCAGGCGGTCTTGCTGCCGATTACTCCGGGTGCGCTTGAAGGTGCCCGGGTCCTTAATCGCCGAACTAGTGGGTTGCCTTAAGAGGCCGCTTTGCGCTTCTGCTCCGAGGGCCGCAGTGTGCTCCTCCGTGCGGAGAGAGTGCTCTGTGTTTCCATTAACTGTGATGACCCCCCGAGGTCCTGGCATCTTGAGCTTGAGGTATGCATAATGCGGTACCGCATTGAATCTCGTAAATGCGGTTCGCCCGAGCAGTGCATGACATCCACTGCAGAACGGGACTATATCGAAGATTAACTCCTCGCTTCGGAAGTTATCCGGGGATCCGAAGACGACTTCCAGTGTCACTGAGCCTGTGCAATGGGCCTCTACACCTGGTATGATGCCTTTGAAGGTCGTTTTTGTGGGTTTGATCCTTGAGGGGTCTATACCCATTTTGCGCACTGTGTCCTGATAAAGCAGGTTCAGGCTGCTGCCGCCATCCATAAGGACTCGAGTGAGGTGAAATCCGTCAATGATTGGGTCTAGGACCAGTGCGGCGAATCCACCATGACGGATACTAGTGGGGTGGTCCCTGCGATCGAAGGTGATCGGGCAAGAGGACTATGGATTGAACTTTGGGGCGACTGGCTCCAACGCATATACGTCCCTTAGCGCACGCTTCCGCTCCCTCTTGGGGACGTGGGTTGCGTATATCATGTTCACCGTCCGCACTTGTGAGGGGAAACTCTTTTGTCCTCCGGTGTTCGGTTGCCGGGGCTCCTCCTCGTCATTGCTATGCGACCCCTTATCTTTGTTTTCGGCATTTAACTTGCCGGCCTGCTTGAACATCCAACAATCCCTGTTGGTGTGGTTGGCTGGCTTGTCGGGGGTGCCGTGTATTTGACACGAGCGATCGAGTATACGGTCCAAACTGGACGGGCCCGGAGTGCTTCTTTGGAATGGCCTTTTCCGCTGACCGGGGTTAGAGCCTTTGAATCCGGCATTTACTGCCATATCCTCTATATTGTCGCTGTTAATGCGGCGCTTGTGTTTGTTGCGACGTGACCTGCCATTGCCATCCTTGGTATCCGAAGTACCATGGTTCTTTCAGATGTTATTGCTGCGAGCCAGCCAGCTGTCTTCTCCCGCACAAAAGCGGGTCATGAGTGTTGTGAGGGCTGCCATAGATTTCGGCTTTTCCTGGCCAAGGTGCCGGGCGAGCCACTCGTCGTGAATGTTATGCTTAAAAGCTGCCAGGGCTTCTGCATCCGGACAGTCGACGATTTGATTCTTCTTTGTTAGGAACCGTGTCCAGAATTGCCTGGCCGACTCCTCTGGCTGCTGAATTATGTGGCTCAGGTCATCGGCATCTAGCGGTCGCACATAAGTGCCCTAGAAGTTGTCGAGGAATGCGGCTTCCAGATCTTCCCAACAACCATTGGACTCTGCTGGCAAGCTGTTGAGCCAATGCCGAGCTGGTCCTTTGAGCTTGAGTGGGAGGTATTTGACGACATGTAGATCATCACCGCGGGCCATGTGGATGTGCAGGAGGAAATCCTTGATCCATACCGCAGGATCTATTATGTCGTCATATGATTCGATATTTACGGGTTTGAAACCCTCTGGGATTTGGTGATCCATTACTTCGTCTGTGAAGCATAGGGGGTGTGTGGCGCCTCTATACTGGGCTATATCGTGATGCAACTCAAATGAGTCTTGCCCGTTGTGTTTAGCCCGGCCGGATTTACTTTTACTGTATCCGGCGTGACGGCTATCGTCTCGCATAGTGGCGCGCCCTCGTGATTCGTAGATCAATCTTGCATGTTTTTCTTTGTCCTCCAATATGTCTCTTAGGTCTAGCATGTTTCCCCGTTCCTTGTCATTTTTATTTGAGTGGTGTCGGGGTGCGGGCTGTGTTTTTGGCTGAAATGCCTCTCTATCGCGGCCACGAGGTGGCTGGTCAGCCGCATCATATGCTGGAGATGTAGGTTTGAGTGCTTCCTCCTCTAGTCGGGGTAGCAACCTACGCTTTGGGTAACTCTTGGAGGGGCGTTCGAGTTTATATTCCTTGGCCGCAAGGACTTCAGTCCATCTGTTAGCTAGCAAATCTTGATCACCTTGAAGCTGCTGTTGCTTTTTCTTAAGGCTATTTGCCGTGGCTATAAGCCGGTGCTTGAAGCTCTCTTGTTCGACGGGATCCTCAGGTACTACGAATTCGTCATCGTCGAGGCTTGCCTCGTCTTCGGAGGGAGGCATGTAATTATCATCCTCCGCCTCTCCATCTGCCTCTCTCTCTGGAGGGCTGGCTTCTCCATCCTCCTGCCCTAGATCTTGCCGGAGGGGATTGATGTCATCTTCGGCACTGTCCGGAGTGCTATTATCTCCTGTGCCGGGGTCACCGCTTTTGCTTTGGCGAGACTTAGAGCGGCGCCGCTGACGCCGGCGCTTGGGTTGCTTCTTGAAGGGGTCATCCTCCGCTGTCTCGTCGCCATTGCCTTCTTTGGGTGTGTCCACCATGTATATATCATATGATGAGGTGGCTATCCAGTGCCCGGTGGGCAGTGGTTCCTCTTCGCCTCCCGCATCGTCGTCCATGTCGTCGATGTCTTCGGAGTCGAAGTCGAGCATGTCGGTTAAGTCGTCGACAGTGGCTACTAAGTGGGTGGTGGGTGGGCGGCGGATTTCTTCGTCATCCGCATCCCAATCCTGCCGAACATAGTTCGGCCAGGACTCTCCTGACAAGGAGAGAGACCTCAATGAGTTCAGTATGTCGCCGAAGGGCGAGTGCTGAAAGATATCCACGGAGGTAAACTCCATGATGGGCGCCCAATCGGATTTGATAGGCACGGGCGCAGGCAGTTGGGAGTCCGTGGCCGGGGAGGAATCCGGTAGTTCGGCGTTACGACTCTCTTGAAGGGTAAGGTCGATACTCGGCTCGATCGCCGTTGAGAGTGCGGCCTCCATGGCGGGGTCTATCCACCCGTCCATGGATGGCGCAGCTGGTTCCGAATTGAGGGTCGGAGCGGTTGCCGGTGCGATCTCCTGAACACTGTCTGATGGTAGAGCTAAATCATACTCATCGTGACCGTGTGGCGCACAAGGCAGGGGCTCAAATCCGTCGAAGATCAAGTCTCCGCGGATATCGGCCGTGTAGTTTAAGCTTCCAAACCTGACTTGGTGGCCAGGGGCGTAACTCTCGATCTGCTCTAGATGGCCAAGTGAGTTGGCCCATAGTGCGAAGCTGCCGAACACAAAGATCTGTCTGGGGAGAAAAGTCTCACCCTGGACTGCATCGCTATCGATGATCGAAGGAGCCATCAAGCCTAATGGCGACGACACAGAGGAACTCTCAATGAAAGCACCAATGTCCGTGTCAAAACTGGCGGATCTCGGGTAGGGGGTCCCGAACTGTGCGTCTAAGGCGGATGGTAACAGGAGGCAGGGGACACGATGTTTTACCCAGGTTTGGGACCTCTTGATGGAGGTAAAACCCTACGTCCTGCTTGATTATTCTTGATAATATGAGTAGTACAAGATTTGATCTACCACAAGATCGGAGAGGCTAAACCCTAAAAGCTAGCCTATGGTATGATTGTATGTTGTCCTACGGACTAAAACTCTCCGGTTTATATAGATACCGGAGGGGGCTAGGGTTACACAAGGTCGGTTACAAAGTAGGAGATGTACATATCCGTATTGCTTAGCTTGCCTTCCACGCCAAGTAGAGTCCCATCCGGACACGGGACGAAGTCTTCAATCTTGTATCTTCATAGTCCAACAGTCCAGCCAAAGGATATAGTCCAGCTGTCCAGAGACCCCCAAATCCAGGACTCCCTCAGGCACCTTCGATACAGACGGACCGCTTGATGACTTCCAGCCGTGGGCAGCCATCCACAAGCCGCCTCACCAGGCCGAAGTAGCTGTTGGGAAGGGAGTCACCAGGCCACATCCGGACTATAAAGCCCTTCATGGCCTGTTCGGCCGCCTTGTGCAGCTCGACCAGTTGCTTCAGCTGGTCGCTCATAGGCATCGGGTGTTCGGTCCCAGTATACTGAGACCAGAACAACTTCTCCGTCGAGCTTCCCTCCTAGGCCTGGTAATATTTCGCGGCATCCGACACGCTGCGGGGCAAATCTGCGAATGTTCCTGGAGAGCTCCGAACTCGGGTAAGTAACAAGTAATTTACTTTCACATGCTTGCTTTGCATATTGAATGCCTTACCCGTCACTATCTTCCTCATCGCCTCAATCTCCTGGAGGGCCTTTTGGGCTTCAGCCTTGGCATTCTTTGTGCTCTCGAGGGCTGCGGAAAGCTCGGACTCTCGCGTCTTCGAGTCAAGTTCCAAAGCCTCGTGCTTCTTCACGAGATCCTGGAGCTCTTGCTGCACCTCGCTCACCTGCGCCTCTTGCCTTTCCCACTTGGTGCGCTCCTTGGCTGCTTTGTTTTTGGCCTCGGACAGCGCTCGCTTCAGGGTCACCACTTTGGTTGTGGCCCCTGGCACATTCATGATGATCCTGTCATTTCGCAACCACATTTTCTTTTATATATAGACAAGGTATTACTTACCTTTGTTTTCCTCGAGCTGCCTCTTGGCAAGGCCGAGCTCTTTCTCGGACCCCTCGAGGTCCTGCTTCAATGCGGCGACCTCCGCAGTCAGTGCGGCAGAGGTCAGCAGCGAAGCCTGCATACGCATACAGACATACTTATATTAGACTCTTGCAGATATTATTTGATCCTCTATTCGGCTTTTCTTTGTGAACACCAAACAGAGCATCAGGGGCTACTGTCTATGCGGTAATATTTTTCCTATATTTTGAATACTTACCTCAAAGCCTATTAGAAGGCTGGAACAGGCTTCAGTCAGTCCGCTCTTGGCGGACTGAACCTTCTTGGTCACCGCACTCATAATAGTGCGGTGCTCTTCGTCGATGGAAGCGCCGCGAAGCGCTCCCAGCAGGTTGTCCGGTGCCTCTGGATGGACAGAGGTCACCGGCACGGGTGTCTTGCCCCTTTTGGAAGGGGGCCGCCTGCCTGAGTCCGGAACCACTGGAGGTTCCGGCGCGGTGTTCGGCTGAGAGCCAAACTTGGAGCCCCCGGGAGCCTTCCTCCCTTTGCTCCCGGAGTTCGAAAGGTTGCCTTGAGGCGCCTCCGGGACTGTCTCCCCCCGGCTCGGTGTTCCTTGAGACAATACCTCGGCATTGTCCGTAGGGCAAGGGGAGGAGGCGGTCGGAAGTGTATCACTATTCATGTCCGACGAGTCCAAGGAACCGTCCGACGATGATACATCAATACGGGCTTGGGGCGGACTGCATAATCATATTCGACGTTAGGAGAAGCAGTGCGACAAAGGTATGCTTTGAGTTACTCTGGTATCCGAATACTTACGACTTCGCCAGGGGCTTGGCCCTGAGCAGCCACTCGTCTTCGCCGTCGGCGGCGGCGGTGGAGCAGTCCGGAAGGAGAGTCCTTCCCTTCTTGGACCCTTCGGCCTCCCCGGTTGGGGCGGCCTTCTTTTTCTTGTCTCCCCCGGCTGGAGGGGGAGAAACTTCATCATCCTTCTCCTCGTTTTCATGGGAGGAGTGCGTCTTGGTGTTATCGGACAATGAGTCCGATACCACCTGGCGCCGGGAACTCTTTCGGGTTCCCTTGGCCTTCTTCTTGGTCTTCTCCGGCACCTCATAAGGAGCCGAAGTCCGCATCTCCGTCAGGAGAGCGTCCACCGGGTCTTCGGGCAGAGGGGTCGAACAGTTAATCTACTCCAATGTCTCCACCCAGTCCTATCAAAGGCATGGGAGCTCAGACCCCGCACATGGTTAAGCTATGGGAAATATCCTACCAGATGTACAGAACATACCGAATTCGCAGGGCGCTTCGCGCTTAGCCCGCGGTCCTCGATGAGAGAAGGAGGGACCTCGGCGCCCTTGAACAGCACCCTCCATACGTCCTTATGCATCGTGTCGAAGAGCTCATGTAGAGTTTGGTGCTGGGCCGGGTCGAACTCCCATAAGTTGAAATCCCGTTGTTGACACGGGAGGATCCGGCGGAAGAGCATGACCTGGACTATGTTGACCAGCTTAAGTTTCTTGCTTATCATATTTCGGATACACTTCTGGAGTCCGTCCAGCTCCACCGATGAACCCCAGGATAGGCCCTTCTCGTTCCAGGAAGTGAGCCGCGTGGGGATTCCAGATCGAAACTCGGGGGCCGCCACCCAGTTGGTGTCGCGCGGCTCGGTGATGTAGAACCTCCCCGATTTCCACCCCTTTATGGTCTCCACGAAGGAGCCCTCGAGCCATATAACGTTGGGCATTTTGCCCACCATGGCTCCTCCGCATTCTTCTTGTTGGCCGCCAACCACCTTCGGCTTGATATTGAAGGTCTTCAGCCACAGGCCGAAGTGGGGCCGGATGCGGAGGAAAGCCTCGCACACGACGATGAACACCGAGATGTTGAGGATGAAATTCGGGGCCATATCATGAAAGTCCAGCCCGTAATAGAACTAGACCGTGGATGATAAGGATGGCAATTTTACCCATGGGCATGGATACCCATGGATATCCGACCCGAATGGATAGGGTTTGGATATGCTTTTGTGTCCATGGGCGGCGCCCAAATCCGACTCGATTGCTTGTGGGTAGGGCATGGATATAATCTTGTACCCGTGGGTATACCCAAACCCGATCCGATAGTATGACTTAATGGGCCAAAAATTGCTATCCCTACCCCACAGTCACGTGTCCCAATGCAATTTTACACTTTGTTATCTAAAACATGCAAAAGAAATTGCATAATCCCCATTGTAACTTTTATTAGTTGACATTTAATCCCCTCAGTAACATACTCCAATGACCAATGCCCCTTCCCTTATTTTTATCTCCTTGTTAAATGAATCGTCATTCTCATCTATTAGAAAATACTAAATGATCTTAAGTTGTTAGTGGACATTGATTTACCATAAGTTGATGTTTATCATAATTGAGGCCTAGCCTGCTACGAGGTAAATACTGGAAGAGCTTATGTTAACATTGTGTTATGTCTTATTTATATGTCTCGAGGGGACCCAATGGACATCCAGTGGGTATGCATATCCATCGTGTTTGGACATGGACACAATTTTTCACCCATGGATTTTTTCATGGGCGGACAAAGACTGTCTTCATGGATATGGATATGGATTTGATATTGTTCAACCCGATCCAAACCCGACCCATTGCCATCCTTAGCGGACGAATGGATGAAGGGGAAACCCCAGTCCATGGACGAAGTGGGGGAGGAAAACCACCCTTTCGTGAGGTTTCGAGGTAGGGACAATCTGCCCCACGGCTGGCGGCCGGTGCGCGATATCCGCGGCTAAGTATCTGGCCTCACGTAATTTTTTGATGTGTCCCTCTGTGACGGAGGAGACCATCCACTTGCATCCCGCTCCGGACATGTTTGAGGAGAGTTGAGGAGAAGGAAGCGGACTTGGGCGCTGGAGCTCGAGTGCACGAGAATGGATGAGCAAGGAGGAAGATGGCGTGGGTAGAAAAAGGTGAGACCTTATCCCTTTATAAGGGCGGACGAAACTATGCGCCCCCACTAGCCTGGTAAAACTTGCTTGTCCCCCAAGCACCGTAATTGGTGGCGCAGTTGGGTTACCCACGCCCGTATTGATGAGAATCCCGTAATAAGGGGAACACGATCTCTGCTTTGACAAGACGTGTCAAGAAACCGCCTCGCGTTATGTGCGGGGCTGGTTAAAGAAAAATGGTTCAAATAATTACCGAGTGGCGTGATGTCATGCTGCCAAAACGTGTCAGCAGATTAGATTTGTGGAAATATTATTCTCTCTATGGTGGTATGTGGAACTTATTTTGCAGGGGCGGACACTATCCTTGTATTTAAATTCTTCCGTGGTGTATTCGGAGGAGGAACCCGCCTTGCAATGCCGAAGACAACACTGCGTGCCAGACTCATCGTCATTGAAGCCTGGTTCAGGGACTACTAAGGGAGTCCTGTATTATGGGGTATCCGGACAGCCGGATTATATCCTTTGGCCGGACTGTTGGACTATGAAGATACAAGATTGAAGACTTCGTCCCGTGTCCGGATGGGACTCTACTTGGCGTGGAAGGCAAGCTAGGCAATACGGATATGTATATCTCCTCCTTTGTAACCGACCTTGTGTAACCCTAGCCCCCTCCGGTGTCTATATAAACCGGAGGGTTTTAGTCCGTAGGACAACGTACAATCATACCATAGGCTAGCTTTTAGGGTTTAGCCTCTCCGATCTTGTGGTAGATCAACTCTTGTACCACTCATATTGTCTAGAATAATCAAGCAGGACGTAGGGTTTTACCTCCATCAAGAGGGCCCGAACCTGGGTAAAACATCGTGTCCCCTGCCTCCTGTTACCATCCGCCTTAGACCCACAGTTCGGGACCCCCTACCCGAGATCCGCTGGTTTTGACACCGACACCAACCTTACATGACCATGTTCATGGGACCGGTTCCACCGACAGACATGCAACTTGTTTTGCATAAAGGTGGCTGGCGGGTGTCTGTTTCTCCAACTTTAGTTGAATCGAATTTGACTACGGCCGGTCCTTGTTGAAGGTTAAAACAACACACTTGATGAAAATTCGTTGTGGTTTTGATGCGTAGGTAAGAACGGTTCTTACTAGAAGCCTGTAGCAGCCACGTAAAACTTCCAACAACAAAGTAGAGGACGTCTAGCTTATTTTTGCAGGGCTTGCTGTGATGTGATATGGTCAAGACATGATGTAATATACGTTATTGTATGATATGATCATGTTTTGTAAAAGTTATCGGCAACTGGCAGGAGCCTTATGGTTGTCGCTTTATTGTATGAAATGCAATCGCCATGTAATTGCTTTACTTTATCATTATGCGTTAGCGATAGTCATAGTAGCAATAGTTGGCAAGACGACAACGACGCTACGATGGGGATCAAGGTGTCAAGCCGGTGATGATGGAGATCATGACGGTGCTTTGGAGATGGAGATCAAAGGCACAAGATGATGATGGCCATATCATGTCACATATTTTGATTGCATGTGATGTTTATCTTTTATGCATCTTATTTTTCTTAGTACAGCGGTAGCATTATAAGATGATCCCTCACTAAATTTCAAGGTATAAGTGTTCTCCCTGAATATGCACCGTTGCTACAGTTCGTCGTGCCGAGACACCACGTGATGATCGGGTGTGATAAGCTCTACGTTCACATACAACGGGTGCAAGACAGTTTTGAACGCCTGGAGTACTCAGGTTAAACTTGACGAGCCTGGCATGTACAGACATGGCCTCGGAACATTGAGACCGAAAGGTCGAACATGAATCATATAGTAGATATGATCAACATAGAGATGTTCACCATTGAAAACTACTCCATGTCACGTGATGATCGTACATGGTTTAGTTGATATGGATCACATGATCATTTAGATGACTCGAGGGATGTCTATCTAAGTGGGAGTTATTAAGTAATATGATTAATTGAACTTAAATTTATCATGAACTTAGTCCTGATAGTTTTTGCATATCCATGTTGTAGATCAATGGCCCGTGCTACCGTTCCCTTGAATTTTAATGCATTCCTAGAGAAAGCTAAGTTGAATGATGATGCTAGCAACTACATGGACTGGGTCCGTAACTTGAGGATTATCCTCATTGCTACACAGAAGAATTACGTCCTTGATGCACCCCTAGGTGCGAGGCCTGCTACAGGAGCAATTCCGGACGTTATGAACGTCTGGCAGAGCAAAGCTGATGACTGCTTGATAGTTCAGTGTGTCATGCTTTACGACATAGAATCGAGACTTCAAAGACATTTTGAACGTCACGGACCATATGAGATGTTCTAGGAGTTGAAGTTAATATTTCAAGCAAATGCCCGAGTTGAGAGATATGAAGTCTTCAACAAGTTCTATAGCTGCAAGATGGAGGAGAACAGTTCTGTCAGTGTACACATACTTAGAATGTCTGGGTACCATAACCACTTGACTCAGGTGGGAGTTAAACTTCCGGATGGTAGTGTCATTGATAGAGCTCTTCAATCACTACCACCAAGCCATAAAGGCTTCATGATGAACTATAATATGCAAGGGATGCAAAGACTATTCCCGAGCTCTTTGAAATGCTCAAAGCTGCGGAGGTAGAAATCAAGAAGGAGCATCAAGTGTTGATGGTTAACAAGACCACTAGTTTCAATAAAAAGGGAAAAGGAAAAAAGGGGAACTTCAAGAAGGATAGAAAGCAAGTTGCTGCTCCTGGGAAGAAGCACAAGTCTGGACCTAAGCCTGAAACTGAGTGCTTCTACTACAAAGGGACTAGTCACTAGAAGTGGAACTGCCCCAAGTATTTGGCGGATAAGAAGGGTGGCAAAGTGAAAGGTATATTTGATATACATGTTACTGATGTGTACCTTACTAATGCTCGTAATAGTGTCTGGGTATTTGATACTGGTTCTGTTGCTCATATTTGCAACTCGAAATAGGGGTTACAGATTAAACAAAGATTGGCTAAGGATGAGGTGACGATGCGCGTCGGAAATGGTTCCAAGGTTGATGTGATCGCCGTCGGCACGCTACCTCTACATCTACCCTTGGGATTAGTTTTAGACCTAAATAACTATTATTTGCTCCCAGCGTTGAGCATGAACATTATATCTGGATCTTGTTTGATGCGAGACGGTTATTCATTTAAATCAGAGAATAATGGTTGTTCTATTTATATGAGTAATATCTCTTATGGCCATGCACCCTTGATGAGTGGTATATTTTTGTTGAATCTCGATGGTAGTGATACACATATTCATAATATTAATGCCAAAAGATGCAAAGTTAATAATAATAGTGCAACTTATTCGTGGCACTGCCATTTAGGTCATATTGGTGTAAAGCGCATGAAAAAACTCCATGGGCTTTTGGAATCACTTGATGCTTGCGAACCATGCCTCATGGGCAAGATGACTAAGACTCTGTTCTCCGGAACAATGGAGCGAGCCACTGACTTATTGGAAATAATACATACTGATGTATGCGGTCTGATGAGTGTTGAGGCTCGCGACAGGTATCGTTATTTACTGACCTTCACAAATGATTTGAGCAGATATGGGTATATCTACTTAATGAAACATAAGTCTGAAACATATGAAAAGTTCAAAGAATTTCAGAGTGAAGTGGAAAATCATCGTAACAAGAAAATAAAGTTTCTACGATCTGATCGTGGAGGCAAATATTTGAGTTACGAGTTTGGTCTTCATTTGACACAATATGGTATAGTTTCGCAACTCACACCACCTGGAACACCACAGCGTAATGGTGTGTCCGAACGTCGTAACCGTACTTTATTAGATATGGTGAGATCTATGATGTCTCTTACCGATTTACCACTATCATTTTGGGGTTATGCATTAGAGGCAACTGCATTCACGTTAAATAGGGCACCATCTAAATCCGTTGAGACGGCACCGTATGAACTGTGGTTTGGCAAGAAACCTAAGCCGTAGTTTCTTAAAGTTTGGGGTTGCGATGCTTATGTGAAAAAACTTCAGCCTGATAAGCTCGAACCCAAAACGGAGAAGTGCGTCTTCATAGGATACCCAAAAGAAACTGTTGGGTACACCTTCTATCACATATCCGAAGGCAAGATATTTGTTGCTAAGAATGGATCCTTTCTAGAGAAGGAGTTTCTCTCGAAAGAAGTGAGTGGGAGGAAAGTAGAACTTGATGAGGTAGTTGTACCTTCTCTCGAATTGGAAATTAGTTCATCACAGAAATCAGTTCCACTGATGCCTACACCAATTAGTAAGGAAGCTAATGATGATGATCATGAAACTTCATATCAAGTTACTACCGAACCTCGTAAGTCAACCAGAGTACATTGTGCACCAGAGTGGTACGGTAATCCTGTTTTGAAAGTCATGTTACTAGATCATGATGAACCTACGAATTATGAGGAAGCGATGATGAGCCCAGATTCCGCGAAATGGCTTGAGGCCATGAAATCTGAGATGGGATCCATGCATGAGAACCAAGTATGGACTTTGGTTGACTTGCCCTATGACCGACAAGCCATAGAAAATAAATGGATCTTCAAGAAGAAGACATACACTGATGGTAATGTTACTGTCTACAAAGCTCAACTTGTTGTGAAAGGTTTTCGACAAGTTCAAGGAGTTGACTACGATGAGACCTTCTCACCCGTCGCGATGCTTAAGTGTGTCTGAATCATGTTAGCAATTGCCGCATTTTATGATTAGGAAATTTGGCAAATGGATGTCAAAACTACATTCCTTAATGGATTTCTTAAAGAAGAGTTGTATATGATGCAACCAAAAGGTTATGTCGATCCTAAAGGTGCTAACAAAGTGTGCAAGCTCCAGCGATCCATTTATGGACTGGTGCAAGCCTCTCGGAGTTGGAATATATGATTTGATAGTGTGATCAAAGCATATGATTTTATACAGACTTTTGGAGAAGCCTGTATTTACAAGAAAGTGAGTGGGAGCTCTGTAGCATTTCTAATATTGTATGTGGATGACATATTGTTGACTGGAAATGATATAGAATTTCTGGATAGCATAAAAGGACACTTGAATAAGATTTTTTCAATGAAAGACCTCACAGAAGCTGCTTATATATTGGGCATCAAGATCTATAGAGATAGATCAATACGCTTAATTGGACTTTCATAAAGCACATACCTTGATAAAGTTTTGAAGAATTTCAAAATGGACCAGTCAAAGAAAGGGTTCTTGCAGGTGTTACAAGGTGTGAAGTTGAGTCAGACTCAATGCCTAACCACTTCAGAAGATGGAGAGAAAATGAATGTCATTCCCTATGCCTCAGCCATAGGTTCTATCATGTATGCAATGCTGTGTACCAAACCTGATGTGTGCCTTGCTATAAGTTTAGCAAGGAGGTACCAAAGTAATCCAGGAGTGAATCACTAGACAACGGTCAAGAACATCCTGAAATACCTGAAAAGGACTAAGGATATGTTTCACGTTTATGGAGGTGACAAAGAGCTTGTCGTAAATGGTTACGTCGATGCTAGATTTGACACTGATCCAGATGACTCTAAGTCGCAAACCGTATACATATTTATATTGAATGGTGGAGCTGTCAGTTGGTGCAGTTCCAAGCAGAGCGTCGTGGCAGGATCTACGTGTGAAGTGGAGTACATAGCTACTTCGGAAGCAGCAAATGAAGGAGTTCATATCCGATCTAGGTGTAATACCTAGTGCATTGGGTCCAATGAAAATCTTTTGTGACAATACTGGAGCAATTGCCTTAGGGAAGGAATCCAGATTTCACAAGAGAACCAAACACATCAAGAGACGCTTCAACTCCATCCATGATCAAGTCAAGGAGGGAGACATAGAGATTTGCAAAATACATATGGATCTGAATGTTGCAGACCTCTTGACTAAGCCTCTTCCATGAGCAAAACATAATCAGCACCAAGACTCCATGGGTGATAGAATCATTACAATGTAATCTAGATTATTGACTCTAGTGCAAGTGGGAGACTGAAGGAAATATGCCCTAGAGGCAATAATAAAGTTGTTATTTATATTTCCTTATATCATGATAAATGTTTATTATTCATTCTAGAATTGTATTAACCAGAAACTTGGTACATGTGTGAATACATAGACAAAACAGAGTGTCCCTAGTATGCCTCTACTTGACTAGCTCGTTAATCAAAGATGGTTAAGTTTCCTGACCGTAGACATGTGTTGTCATTTGATGAACGAGATCACATCATTAGGAGAATGATTTGATGGACAAGACCCATCTGTTAGCTTAGCATAATGATTGTTAAGTTTTATTGACATTGCTTCTTCATGACTTATACATATTCCTTTCACTATGAGATTATGCAACTCCCAAATACCGGAGGAATACCTTGTGTGCTATCAAATGTCACAACACAACTGGGTGATTATAAAGATGCTCTACAGGTGTCTCCGAAGGTATTTGTTGGATTAGCATAGATCGAGATTAGGATTTGTCACTCCAAGTATCGGAGAGGTATCTCTAGGCCCTCTCGGTAATGCACATCACTATAAGCCTTGCAAGCAATGTGACTAATGAGTTAGTTGCGGGATGATGCATTATGGAATGAGTAAAGAGACTTGCCGGTAACGAGATTGAACTAGGTATGAAGATACCGACGATCGAATCTTGGGCAAGTAACATACCAACGACAAAGGGAATAATGTATATTGTCATTGCGGTTTTACTGATAAAGATCTTCGTAGAATATGTAGGAACCAATATGAGCATCCAGGTTCCGCTATTGGTTATTGACCGGAGATGTGTCTCGGTCATGTCTACATAGTTCTCGAACCCATAGGGTTCGCATGCTTAACGGTCGATGACGATTTGTATTATCAGTTATGTGTTCTGGTGACCAAAGTTTGTTCGGAGTCCCAGATGAGAACACAGACATGACGAGGATTCTCAAAATGGTCGAGAGGTAAAGATTGATATATTGGATGATAGTATTCAGACACCAGAATGGTTCTAGATTGTTTCGGGTATTTTTCGGAGTACCGGGAGGTTACCGGAACCCTCCCGGGGAAGTAATGGGCCTACATGGGCCATAGGGGAGAGAGAGGGGAGCCCGCAAGGGTGGATCCCCCCATTGGAGTCCGAATTGGACAAGGGGGAAGGGGGCACGACCCCCTTTCCTTCTCCCTCTCCCTCTCCCTCTCCTTCCCTTCCCCCCCTCCGAAAGAAAGGAAAGTGGGGGGGGGGGGGGGCGACTAGGACTGGGAGTCCTAGTCGGTTTCCCCCCACTTGGGCGCGCCCCTAGGGTCAGCCTCCTCCCCTTCTCCTTGATATACGGGGGCAGGGGGCACCCAAAGCACAATAGTTGTTTCTTAGCCGTGTGCGGCGATACGTCTCCAACGTATCTATAATTTTTTATTGTTCCATGCTATTATATTATTAACCTTGGATGTTTTATATGCATTTATATGCTATTTATATGATTTTTGGGACTAATATATTAACCTAGAGCCCAGTGCCAGTTTCAGTTTTTTCCTTGTTTTTTAGTTTTACAGAAAAGGAAAATCAAACGGAGTCCAATTGACCTGAAACTTCACGGGACTTATTTTTGGACCAGAAGAAGGCCATGGAGTAAAAGAGTTGGGCCAGAAGAGTCCCGGGCTGCCCACGAGGGTGGGGGGCGCGCCCACTGTGACGCCCCAAGACCGGAGCTTCAGATGCCTTCCATGTTTCCGAGTGTTGTCGGGTGATTCGTTTTGGTTCGTTGCATCATGTCATCATGTCATCATGTCATAAGTCTTTTGCATCTCAACTAAATAAACCATATGGATCTTCGATCCATTTAAACCGAAGGAATTCACATGGTGATTCTCTTTACAACATATCCTCTCAATATTTAGAGAGCTATAGTAAATATTCCAATTTTTTTGGATTTACCGCAAACACACTTGCAAACTGTCCCAATGCCTTTGTTATCTTAATTCTTGGTCTCCAACATGGCCATATATTTATTTCATCATATTCCGGAGCTCCACCAAAAACCCCAACATTTTTGGACCTCCCTATCACCTACTTCCTATGCAAAACCATTTGAGTTAAATTCAAAGGATTTCGTTTCAAACTTTACCCATGTGATCATTTCCATTTTTCGTGGATCAGGCTCATTTTTGTGACTCTGAGAAAATTTACTTCATGTCCAAACTCCACTGCAATCCCTCTCGGCTTTTCTCCCAAGTTTCTTTTCTTTTATTTAGTTAAAAGGAAAAAAGATTTGGAGGGAGAAGAGAGAGCCCAGTGTTGGAAATATGCCCTAGAGTCAATAATAAATTGGTTATTATTATATTTCCTTGTTCATGATAATCGTTTATTATCCATGCTAGAATTGTATTGATAGGAAACTCAGATACATGTGTGGATACATAGACAACACCATGTCCCTAGTAAGCCTCTAGTTGACTAGCTCGTTGATCAATAGATGGTTACGGTTTCCTGACCATGGACATTGGATGTCATTGATAACGGGATCACATCATTAGGAGAATGATGTGATGGACAAGACCCAATCCTAAGCCTAGCACAAAGATCGTGTAGTTTGTATGCTAAAGCTTTTCTAATGTCAAGTATCATTTCCTTATACCATGAGATTGTGCAACTCCCGGATACCGTAGGAGTGCTTTGGGTGTGCCAAACGTCACAACGTAACTGGGTGGCTATAAAGGTACACTACAGGTATCTCCGAAAGTGTCTGTTGGGTTGGCACGAATCGAGACTAGGATTTGTCACTCCGTGTAAACGGAGAGGTATCTCTGGGCCCACTCGGTAGGACATCATCATAATGTGCACAATGTGACCAAGGAGTTGATCATGGGATGATGTGTTACGGAACGAGTAAAGAGACTTGCCGGTAACGAGATTGAACAAGGTATCGAGATACCGACAATCGAATCTCGGGCAAGTACAATACCGCTGGACAAAGGGAATTGTATACAGGATTGATTAAGTCCTTGACATCATGGTTCATCCGATGAGATCATCGTGGAACATGTGTGAGCCAACATGGGTATCCAGATCCCGCTGTTGGTTATTGACCGGAGAGTCATCTCGGTCATGTCTGCATGTCTCCCGAACCCGTAGGGTCTACACACTTAAGGTTCGATGATGCTAGGGTTATAGGGAAAGTATGTATGCGGTTACCGAATGTTGTTCGGAGTCCCGGATGAGATCCCGGACGTCACGAGGAGTTTCGGAATGGTCCGGAGGTAAATATTGATATATGGGAAGTATGGTTTTGGCCACCGGAATTGTTCCGGGCATCACCGGTAGTGTACCGGGACAACCGGAGGGGTCCGGGGGTCCACCAGGTGGGGCCACCAGCCCCGGAGGCCTACATGGGCCAATAGTGGGAAGGGACCAGCCCCTAGGTGGGCTGGGGTGCCTCCCGCCAAGGCCCAAGGCGCCTCCAAGAGGGGAAGGGGGCAAACCCTAGGGCAGATGGGCCCTAAGGCCCACCCCAGGTGCGCCTCCCCCTCTCCCCCTTGTGGCCGCCACCCAGATGGGATCTAGGGGCTGCCACCACCCCTAGGGAGGGAACCCTAGGTGGGGGCGCAGCCCCTCCCCTCCCCCTATATATACTTGAGGTTTGGGGTTGCCCAATACACGCGATTCACTCTCCCTGTTGGCGCAGCCCTACCTCTCTCCCTCCTCGTCTCTCGTAGTGCTTGGCGAAGCCCTGCTGGAGTCCCGCGCTCCTCCAACACCACCACGCCGTCGTGCTGCTGCTGGATGGAGTCTTCCCTCAACTTCTCCTCTCCCCTTGCTGGATCAAGAAGGAGGAGACGTCCCCGGGCTGTACGTGTATTGAACGCGGAGGCGCCGTCCGTTCGGCACTAGATCGGAATCAACCGCGATCTGAATCGCTGCGAGTACGACTCCTTCATCCGCGTTCTTGCAATGCTTCTGCTTAGCGATCTACAAGGGTATGTAGATGCACTCTCCTTCCCCTCGTTGCTAGATTACTCCATAGATTGATCTTGGTGATGCGTAGAAAATTTTGAATTTCTGCTACGTTCCCCAACAGTGGCATCATGAGCTAAGTCTATGTGTAGTTACTATGCACGAGTAGAACACAAAGTAGTTGTGGGCGTCGATATTGTCAATTATCTTGCCGTTACTAGTCTTATCTTGATTCGGCGGCATCGTGGGATGAAGCGTCCTGGACCAACCTTACACGTACGCTTACGTGAGACCGGTTCCACCGACTGACATGCACTAGTTGCATAAGGTGGCTGGCGGGTGTCTGTCTCTCCCACTTTAGTCGGATCGGATTCGATGAACAGGGTCCTTATGCAGGGTAAATAGAAATTGGCAATTCATGTTGTGGTTTTGGCGTAGGTAAGAAACGTTCTTGCTAGAAACCTATAGCAGCCACGTAAAAACTTGCAACAACAATTAGAGGACGTCTAACTTGTTTTTGCAGCAAGTGTTTTGTGATGTGATATGGCCAAAGGATGTGATGAATGATCTATGTGATGTATGAGATGATCATGTTCTTGTAATAGGAATCACGACTTGCATGTCGATGAGTATGACAACCGGCAGGAGCCATAGGAGTTGTCTTAATTTATTTATGACCTGCGTGTCAATATAAACGTCATGTAATTACTTTACTTTATTGCTAACCGTTAGCTATAGTAGTAGAAGTAATAGTTGGCGAGACAACTTCATGAAGACACGATGATGGAGATCATGATGATGGATATCATGGTGTCATGCCGGTGACAACGATGATCATGGAGCCCCGAAGATGGAGATCAAAAGGAGCAAAATGATATTGGCCATATCATGTCACTTTTTGATTGCATGTGATGTTTATCATGTTTTTGCATCTTATTTGCTTAGAACGACGGTAGTAAATAAGATGATCCCTCATTAAAATTTCAAGAAAGTGTTCCCCCTAACTGTGCACCGTTGCGAAGGTTCGTTGTTTCGAAGCACCACGTGATGATCGGGTGTGATAGATTCTAATATTTGAATACAACGGGTGTTGACGAGCCTAGCATGTACAACATGGCCTCGGGACACATGCGAAACACTTAGGTTGACTTGACGAGCCTAGCATGTACAGACATGGCCTCGGAACACGGAGGACCGAAAGGTCGAGCATGAGTCGTATGGTAGATACGATCAACATGAAGATGTTCACCGATGATGACTAGTCCATCTCACGTGATGATCGAACACGGCCTAGTTGACTCGGATCATGTAATCACTTAGATGACTAGAGGGATGTCTATCTGAGTGGGAGTTCATAAGATGAACTTAATTATCCTGAACATAGTCAAAAGGTCTTCGCAAATTATCTCGTGGCTCGCGCTTTAGTTCTACTGTTTCAATACGTTCCTAGAGAAAGATTAAGTTGAAAGATATTGTAAGCAAAGATGCGGACTAGGTCCGTAGTCCGAGGAGTGTCCTCACTGCTACACAGAAGGCTTACGTCTTTGATGCACCGCTCGATGTGCAAACCCCTACAACGTTGTCTGTGGATGTTGTGAACACCTGACAGACACATCCTGATGACTACTTGATAGTTTAGTGCACCATACTTTACGGCTTAGAATCGGGATTCCAATGACGTTTTGAACGCCATAGAACATATGAGATGTTCCAAGAGCTGAAATTGGGATTTCAGGATCATGCCCGTGTTGAGAGGTGTGAGACCTCTGACAAGTTCTTTTGCCAACAAGATGGAGGAGAATGGCTCAGCTAGTAAGCATGTGCTCAGAATGTCTGGGTGCTACAATCACTTAAATCAAGTGGGAGTTAAACTTCCAGATAAGATAGTGATTGATAGAGTTCTCTATCCACTATCACTAAGCTACTAGATCTTCGTGATGAACTATGACATGCAAGGGATGGAGTTGATCCCGGAGCTGTTCGCGGTGCTTAAGACCGCAAAAGGTAGAAATCAAGAAGGAGTGTTGATGGTTTAATAAGACCACTAGTTTCAAGAAGGGCAAGGGCTAAAAGGGAAACTTCATGGATGGCAAACCAGTTGCCGCTCCAGTGAAGGAACCCAAGGTTGAACCCAAACCCGAGACTGAGTGCTTCTATTGTAAGGGGAACGATCACTGGTAGCGGAGTTACCCCAAATGCATGGTAGATAAGAAGGCTGGCAACTTCAACAAAGTAAATACGTGTTATTATTGTGTACCTCACTAGTACTCCTGGTAGCACCGGGGTATTGGATACCGGTTCAGTTACTGTTATTGGTAACTTGAAGCAAAAGCTACAGACTAAACGGAGACTGGCTAAGGGCGAGGTGACGATGTGTGTTGGAAGTGTTTCCAAAGTTGATGAGATCACCATCGCACGCTCCATCTGCCTTCGAGATTAGTATTGAACCTAGATAAATGTTATTAGGTGTCCACGTTGAGCATGAATATGATTAGATCATGCTCATTGCAATACGGTCATTCATTTAAGTTAGAGAATAATGGTTATTCTATTTACATGAATGATACCTTTCATGGTCATGCACCCTATGTGAATGGTTCATTGAATCTCGGTCGTGGTAATACACATGTTCACGCCAAAAGATATATAGTTAATAATGATAGTACCACTTTCTCGTGGCACTGCCGCTTAGGTCATATTGGCGTAAGATGCATGAAGAAACTCCATATCGATGGATGTTTGGAGTCACTTGATTTTGAATCGCTTGACACATGCGAGCCATGCCTCATGGGAAGGATGACTAAGACCCTGTTTTCAGGTACAATGAAACAGGCAAGTGACTTGTTGAAAATCATGCATGCTGATACGTGTGATCCAATAAGAATTGAAGCGTGCAGTGGATGTCGCTATTTTCTCATCTTCACTGATGATTTGGGTAGATATAGGTATATCTACTTAATGAAGCACAAGTCTGAAACGTTTGAAATGTTCAAGCGATTTTAGAGTGAAGTTAAGAATCATCATAACAAAAGATCATGTTCCTAAGATCTGATCAAAAGGGGATTTCCTGAGTTATGAGTTTGGCAATCACTTAAGACATTGTGGGATTGTTTTGTAGTTGAAGCCACCTGGAACACCACAGGGTAATGGTGTGTCCGGACGTCATAATCGAACCTTATGAGATATGGTGCGATCTATGATGTCTCTTACCGATCTACTGTTTTCATTTTGAGGTTGTGCGTTAGAGACAGCTGCATTCACTTTAGATAGGACACCATCTAAGTCCGTTGAGACAACATCGTATGAACATTGGTTTGGCAAGAAACCAAAGTTGTCGTTTCTTAATGTTTGGGGCTGCGATGCTTAAGGCTTCAGCCAGAGAAGCTCGAACCCAAAGCGGACAAACACATCTTCATAGGATACCCAAAGGTAACAGTTGGGTACACCTACTATCTTAGATCCGAGGGCAAATTGTTTGTCACTAAGAACGGGTCCTTTCTCGAGAAGGAGTTTCTCTCGAAAGAATTGAGTGGGAGGAAGATAGAACTTGATGAGGTTGTCGAACCTTTACTTCAACCAGAGAGTGATGCAACACAGAAAGATGTTTTCTGTGGCGCCTACGTCTGTTGAATAGGAAGTTAATGATAGTGACCATGAAGCTTCGGATCAAGTTGCTATCGAACCTCGTAGGTCGACAAGGATATGTACTACTCCTAAGTGGTACGGTAATCCTGTCTTAGATATCATGTTGTTAGACAACAATGAACATACGAGCTATGGAGAAGCGATGGTGGGCCCGTATTCCGACAAATGGTTAGAAGCCATGAAATCCGAGATAGGATCCATATATCAGAACAAAGTATGGACTTTGGTGGACTTGCCCGATGATCGGCAAGCCATTGAGATAAATGGATCTTTAAGAAGAAGACGGACGTGGGCGGTAATGTTACCGTCTATGAAGCTCGACTTGTGGGAAAGAGTCTTTTCACAAGTTCAAGGAGTTGACTACGATGAGAATTTCTCACCCGTAGCGATGCTTAAGTCCGTCGGAATCATGTTAGCATTAGCTGTATTTTTCGATTATGAAATCTAACAGATGGATGTCAAAGCAAGTTTTCTTACCAGTTTTCGTAAGAAAAAGTTGAATGTGATACAATAAAAGGTTTTGTCGATCCTAAGGATGCTAAAAGGTATGCTGGCTCCAGCGATCCTTCTATGGACTAGAGCAAGCATCTCGGAATCGGAATATATGCTTTGATGGAGTGATCAAAGCTTTTAGGTTTATACAATGTTTGCTGGAAACTTGTATTTACAAGAAAGTGAGTGGGAGCACTACAATATTTCTGATAAGTATATGTGGATGACATATTGTTGATCTGAAATAATGTAGAATTTCTAGAAAGCATAAACGGTTGTTTGAAGAGTGATTTTCAAAGGAAGACCTGAATAAAGCTGCTTACATATTGGGCATCAAGATCTATAGAGATAGATCAAAACGCCTGATGATACTTTCAAAGAACGCACACCTTGACATGTTTTTGAAGGAGTTCAAAATAGATCAGTCAAAGAATGGGTTCTTACCTGAGTTGTAAGGTGTCAAGTTGAGTAAGACTCAAATATTGACCACGGCAGAAGAAAGAGGAAGGACGAAGGTCGTCCCCTATGCTTTTGTCATAGGCTCTGTACAGTATGCCATGCTGAGTGTCGCACCTGATGTGTGCCTTGCCACATGTCTGGCAAGAGGGTACAAAGGTGATCTAGGAGTAAATCACCAGATAGCGGTCAAAATTATCCTTAGAGGAATAAGGAAATGTTCTCGGTTATGGAGGTGATAAAGAGTTCGACATAAAGAGTTACGTCGATGCAAGCTTAACACCTATCCGGATAGCTCTGAGTAGAGATACCGGATATGTACAATGGAGCAATAATTTGGAATAGCTCCAAGTGGAACGTGGTAGCAGCATCTATGATATAAAGTTTTGCGAAATACATAGGGATCTGAATATGGCAAGACCCGTTGACTACAACCTCTCTCACAAGCATAACATGATCAAACCCAGAACTGTTTGAGTGTTTATCACATAGTGATGTGAACTAGATCATTGAGTCTAGTAGACTCTTGGATGTTGGTCACATGGCGATGTGACCTATGAGTGTTAATCACATGGCGATGTGAACTAGATTATTGACTCTAGTGCAAGTGGGAGACTGTTGTAAATATGCCCTAGAGGCAATAATAAATTGGTTATTATTATATTTCCTTGTTCATGATAATCATTTATTATCCATGTTAGAATTGTATTGATAGGAAACTCAGATACATGTGTGGATACATAGACAACACCATGTCCCTAGTAAGCCTCTAGTTGACTAGCTTGTTGATCAATAGATGGTTACGGTTTCCTGACCATGGACATTGGATGTCGTTGATAACGGGATCACATCATTAGGAGAATGATGTGATGGACAAGACCCAATCCTAAGCCTAGCACAAAGATCATGTAGTTCATATGCTAAAACTTTTCTAATGTCAAGTATCATTTCCTTAGACCATGAGATTGTGCAACTCCCGGATACAGTAGGAGTGCTTTGGGTGTGCCAAACTTCACAACGTAACTGGGTGGCTATAAAGGTACACTACAGGTATCTCTGAAAGTGTCTGTTGGGTTGGCACGAATCGAGACTGGGATTTGTCACTCCGTGTAAACGGAGAGGTATCTCTGGGCCCACTCGGTAGGACATCATCATAATGTGCACAATGTGACCAAGGAGTTGATCATGGGATGATGTGTTACGGAACGAGTAAATATGCTTGCCGGTAACGAGATTGAACAAGGTATCGGGATACCGACGATCGAATCTGGGGCAAGTACAATACCGCTGGACAAAGGGAATTGTATACGGGATTGATTAAGTCCTTGACATCGTGGTTCATCCGATGAGATCTTCGTGGAACATGTGGGAGCCAACATGGGTATCCAGATCCCGCTGTTGGTTATTGACCGGATAGTTATCTCGGTCATGTCTGCATGGTTCCCGAACCCGTAGGGTCTACACACTTAAGGTTCGATGACGCTAGGGTTATAGGGAATAGATATACGTGGTTACCGAATGTTGTTCGGAGTCCCGGATGAGATCCCGAACATCACGAGGAGTTCTGGAATGGTCCGGAGGTAAAGATTTATATATGGGAAGTCCTGTTTTGGTCATCGGAAAAGTTTCGGGTTTTATCGGTAACATACCAGGACCACCGGGAGGGTCCCGGGGGTCCACCAAGTGGGGCCACAAGCCCCGGAGGGCTGCATGGGCCAAGTGTGGGAGGGGACCAGCCCCAGGTGGGCTGGTGCGCCCCCCCCCACAAGGGCCCAAGGCGCCTAAGGGGAGGAGGGGGGCAAACCCTAAGGGCAGATGGGCCTTAGGGCCCATGCCTGGTGCGCCTCCCTCTCCCCTCCACCTGGCCGCCACCCAGATGGGATCTGGGGGCTGCCGCCACCCCTAGGGAGGGAACCCTAGGTGGGGGCACAGCCCCTTCCCTCCCCCTATATATACTTGAGGTTTGGGCTGCCCAAGACACACGAGTTCCTCTCCTTCTTGGCGCAGCCCTACCCCTCTCGTGGTTTGGGCTGCCTCCTCGCCCTCACTGTTCGCACGTGGGCCACGCGACCTGTTGTCCGCCTCGCCAAGACCCGAGGCCTTGTTTGTGTTGCTTCATTTTGGATGTGCCATCTTTTCTGACAAGTGTACGACTACACCCGGTGATGTGACAAGCCCCGACAACATGTACATCTACTCCATCAAGACCGGACCGACAAGTACCCCAACGTCATGTGTACAACGACCGTCGCCGAAGACCCGGGTAGCAAAACGTCAAGTACCTATGACCGAAGAACGCCATGTACCTCTCTGAAAAAACTGAACATGTACCACTACGTCCGGAGGCATCGGATCCGTCAAGTTCCACTACCGCCGTGAACAACTGCCGTCGCCGAGATCGCGAGAACCCCTACTTCCTCCTCGAAACGTGAACGACTACCGTCAACCCCAAGTGACTCGAATTCGTCAAGTCCTTCTACGAAAACGTGTACCTCTACCGTCGCGAGTACCTCTACCGTCGTCGTGTACCCCCTACTTCCACCACGTCCCGGGAACGTATACTTCCTCTACTTGGCACCGAACGAGAACCGGCCCGTTTGCACGCTTCGAAGGTATAACCCCGAAATGACCGCCCGTGGACAAATGCATATGTTGTATGAAATGCTCGCGGTTGCACCGTGCCTGACGTGTTTCTTACATGTTCCCCGTTGCCATGCCGTCGTCTCGTGGGAACCCGGTTGCCGGGATCACCCCACCTTCTATCGCATGTCACGCTCCGTCACTTTTCCTTTTGCACCGGTATCTCTGTGAGCTATCGGAACCGGAATGTTGCCGTGGCACCATTTCCGTTGTCATTGTCGTGGCACCCCTTTCGTTTCCGCCACGATGACAAATGCTTCTTAATGCTCTTGTCAACTTTTAATAATAATTGCATAAAACTTGTTCACGTCATCTGCATCATGATAACAACAATTAAAATGTTTAAATTGTTGTTGCACCAAATTGATAAATGCATATGGGGATTTACCGGAATTGTTGTTTGTTATTTCCAGCCTCATTTAAACTTGCCTAAATGTTTAGTTTACTTATGCTCCACCTCTTGCCATGTTTAAACAACATTTAATATTGTTGAGTGCATAACCGAGAGAGAACTAAATAATTGATGTGGTGTTCCGTCAATATGCAACTCGTTGCATGTTGAGCTCCACTTAATTTGTAGGATTGTTTGTGCATTTTGCCATGCCATGCTTCATTAAACCGGACATGCATCATACTTGATTGTGCATCATGCCATGATTATGTGGTGGTTGTTTACTATGTTGTTTGCTCTTTTCCGGTGTTGCTTCTTCGGGTTGGTTCCGATAACGTCGCGTTTGTGAGGACCCGTTCGACTATGTCCGTTTGTCTTCTTCATGGACTCGTTCTTCTTCCTTGCGGGATTTCAGGCAAGATGACCATACCCTCGAAATCACTTCTATCTTTGCTTGCTAGTTGCTCGCTCTTTTGCTATGCCTATGCTGCAATTCCTACCACTTGCTTATCATGCCTCCCATATTGTGAAGCCAAGCCTCTAACCCACCTTGTCCTAGCAAACCGTTGTTTGGCTATGTTACCGCTTTGCTCAGCCCCTCTTATAGCATTGTTAGTTGCAGGTGAAGATTGAAGTATGTTCCTTGTTGGAACATGGAGATGTTGTTCCTTGTTGCAACATGTTTACTTGTTGGGATATCACAATATCTCTTATTTAATTAATGCATCTATATACTTGGTAAAGGGTGGAAGGCTCGGCCTTATGCATGTTGTTTTGTTCCACTCTTGTCGCCCTAGTTTCCGTCATATCGGTGTTATGTTCCTGGATTTTGCGTTCTTTACGTGGTTGAGTTATAATGGGAACCCCTTGATAGTTCGCCTTGAATAAAACTCCTCCAGCAATGCCCAACATTAGTTTTACCATTCTCCACCTAGCCTTTTCTTTCCCTTGGGTAGGCCTGCCCAAGGGTCATCTTTATTTTAACCCCCCTGGGCCAGTGCTCCTCTAAGTGTTGGTCCGAACTGAGCTGCCTGCGGGGCCACCTCGGGGAAACTTGAGGGTTGGTTTTACTCGTAGCTAGTCTCATCTGAGTGTGCCCTGAGAACGAGATATATGCAGCTCCTATCGGGATTTGTCGGCACATTCGGGCGGTGTTGCTGGTCTTGTTTTACCATTGTCAAAATGTCTTGTAACCGGGATTCCGAGTCTGATCGGGTCTTCCTGCTAAAAGGAATATCCTTCATTGACCGTGAGAGCTTGTGATGGGCTAAGTTGGGACACCCCTGCAGGGATTTGAACTTTCGAAAGCCGTGCCCGCGGTTATGGGCAGATGGGAATTTGTTAATGTCCGGTTGTAGAAAACCTGAAGTTGACCTTAATTAAAACACATCAACCGCGTGTGTAACGGTGATGGTCTCTTCTCGGCGGAGTCCGGGAAGTGAACACGGTGTTGGAGTTATGCTTGACGTAGGTTGTGCTAGGATCACTTCTTGATCATAGTTTCTCGACCATGCTTTGCCTTCTCTTCTTGCTCTCATTTGCGTATGTTAGCCACCATATATGCTAGTCGCTTGCTGCAGCTCCACCTCATACCGTTTACCTTACCCATAAGCTTAAATAGTCTTGATCGCGAGGGTGTGAGATTGCTGAGTCCCCGTGGCTCACAGATTCTTCCAAAACCAGTTTGTAGGTGCCGATGATACCGTACAGGTGACGCAACCAAGCTCAGGGAGGAGCTCGATGAAGATCTTGTCCTTTGTGTTGTTCCGTTTCCAGTTGATCAGTAGTGGAGCCCAGTCGGGATGATTGGGGATCTGTGTAGCATTTGGGGTAGTCTTCTTTTATTTTGGCTCCGTAGTCGGGCCCTGATTGTATTTGGATGATGTAATGCTTTATTCATGTATGTGTGTGAAGTGGTGATTGTAAGCCAACTATGTATCTTTTCCCTTATTGTATTACATGGGTTGTTTGCGAAGATTACCTTAGTTGCGACATTGCTTTCAATGCGGTTATGCCTCTAAGTCGTGCTTCGACACGTGGGAGATATAGCCGCATCAAGGGCGTTACACCCACCCCTTGGGCGCGCCTCCCTACCTCGTGGACAACCCGGAGAGCCCCCCTGACTTGTTCTCAACACCAAAACCTCTTATATATACTGAAACTTCCAGAAAGAAACCTAGATCGGGAGTTCCGCCGCCAGAAGCCTCCGTAGCCACCAAAAACCAATCTAGACCCGTTCCGACACCCTGCCGGAGGGGGGGATCCCTCTCCAGTGGCCATCTTCATCATCCCGACGCTCTCCATGACGAGGAGGGAGTAGTTCACCCTCGGGGCTAAGGGTATGTACCAGTAGCTATGTGTTTGATCTCTCTTTCTCTCTCGTGTTCTTGATTTGACACGATCTTGATGTATCGCGAGCTTTGCTATTATAGTTGGATCTTATGATGTTTCTCCCCCTCTACTCTCTTGTGATGGATTGAGTTTTCCCTTTGAAGTTATCTTATCGGATTGAGTCTTCAAGGATTTGAGAACACTTGATGTATGTCTTGCATGTGCTTATCTATGGTGTCAATGGATATCACGTGATCCACTTGATGTATGTTTTGGTGATCAACTTGCGAGTTCCGTGACCTCGTGAACTTATGCATAGGGGTTGGCACACGTTTTCGTCTTGACTCTTCGGTAGAAACTTTGGGGCACTCTTTGAAGTTCTTTGTGTTGGTTGAATAGATGAATCTGAGATTGTGTGATGCATATCGTATAACCATACCCACGGATACTTGAGATGACATTGGAGTATCTAGGTGACATTAGGGTTTTGGTTGATTTGTGTCTTAAGGTATTATTCTAGTATGAACTCTAGGATAGATTGAACGGAAAGAATAGCTTCGTGTTATTTTACTACGGACTCTTGAATAGATCGATCAATAAGGATAACTTTGAGGTGGTTTCTTACCCTACAATAATCTATTCGTTTGTTCTCCGCTATTAGTGACTTTGGAGTGACTCTCTGTTGCATGTTGAGGGATTGTTATATGATCCAATTATGTTATTATTGTTGAGAGAACTTGCACTAGTGAAAGTATGAACCCTTGGCCTTGTTTCCTAGCATTACAATACCGTTTACGCTCACTTTTACCACTTGCTACTTTGCTGTTTTTATATTTTCAGATTACAAAAACTTATATCTACCATCTATATTGCACTTGTATCACCATCTCTTTGCCGAACTAGTGCACCTATACAATTTACCATTGTATTGGGTGTGTTGGGGATACAAGAGACTCTTTGTTATTTGGTTGCAGGGTTGCTTGAGAGAGACCATCTTCATCCTACGCCTCCCACGGATTGATAAACCTTAGGTCATCCACTTGAGGGAAATTTGCTACTGTCCTACAAACCTCTGCACTTGGAGGCCCAACAACGTCTACAAGAAGAAGGTTGTGTAGGAGACATCAAGCTCTTTTCTGGCGCCGTTGCCGGGGAGGTTAGCGCTTGAAGGTATATCTTTAGATCTTGCAATCGAATCTTTTAGTTTCTTGTTTTATCACTAGTTTAGTCTATAAAAGAAAACTACAAAAATGGAATTAAGGTTGCCTCATATGCTTCATCTTTTTAATGTCTTTCGTGAAAATAAGGATTCCGATAATTGTGCCAAAGTGTTAGAAGAAGAATGTATTAAAATGTTTGGCACTAAATCTTTGGATGATGAGCATGATTGCAATGTTGTTAGTATAAATTCTTTGAATATCCATGATGCTAATGATATGCAAAGCCACAAGCTTGGGGATGCTATGTTTGATGAAGATGATATTTTTTGTCCCCCAAGTTTTGATGAGCAAATTTATTGTGATGAAAGCATCCCTCCTATCTATGATGATTATTGTGATTACACATATGCTATAAAGAATAATTATAGCCATGAAACTTGTCATCATGATTTTAACTTTCAATTGGATTATGCTTCACATGATAGTTATTTCGTTGAGTTTGCTCCCACTACTATTGATGAGAATACATTTTCTTATGTGGTGAGTAGTAAAATTTCTATACTTGTAGATCATGAAAAGAATGCTTTATGTGATGGTTATATTGTTGAATTCATTCATGATTCCACTGAAAATTATTACGAGGGAGGAATATATGCTTGTAGGAATTGCAATAATATCAAGTTTCCTCTCTATGTGCTTAAAATCCTGAAGTTATGCTTGTTTTGCTCTCCTATGCTAGTTGATTATTGTTCCCATAAATTGTTTGCTCACAAAATCCCTATGCATAGGAAGTGGGTTAGGCTTAAATGTGCTAGTTATATTCTTCATGATGTTTTCTTTATGTTTCAATTCTTATCTTTTATGTGAGCATCATTGAAATCATCATGCCTAGCTAGGGGCGTTAAACGATAGCGCTTGTTGGGAGGCAACCCAATTTTATTTTTGGTCCTTGCTTTTTGCTCATGTTTAGTAATAAATAATTCATCTAGACTCTGTTTAGATGTGGTTTTATGTTTTAATTAGTGTTTGTGCCAAGTAGAACCTTTGGGAAGACTTGGGTGAAGTCTTTGCGATCTTACTGTAAAAAAACAGAAACTTTTGCGCTCACAGGATTAGCTACCATTTTTTTTTACTGGAGAGTGCGATTAGGTTGATTATTTTTGCAGATGATTAATAGACAAATTCCACCACGTCCACCAATTTATTTCAGAATTTTTTGAGTTCCAGAAGTATACATTTGATACATATTACTACAAACTGTTCTGTTTTTGATAGATTCTGTTTTCATTGTGTTTGCTTATTTTGATGAATCTATGAGTAGTACCGGAGGGTATGAACCATAGAGAAGTTGGAATACAGTAGATATTACACCAATATGAATTTAGAATGAGTTCACAATATTACCTAAGTGGTTATTTATTTTCTTATACTAACGGAGCTTACGAGTTTTCTGTTGAGTTTTGTGTTGTGAAGTTTTCAAGTTTTGGGTAAAGATTCGATGGACTATGGAATAAGGAGTGGCAAGAGCCCTAAGCTTGGGGATTCCCAAGGCACCCCAAGGTAATATTCAAGGACAACCAAGAGCCTAAGCTTGGGGATGCCCCGGATGGCTTCCCCTCTTCCGTCTTCGTTCATCGGTAACTTTACTTGGAGCTATATTTTTATTCACCACATGATATGTGTTTTGCTTGGAGCGTAATTTTTTTTCTTCTTTTTCTTGCTGTTTGAATAAAATACCAAGATCTGAAATTCTTAAATGTTAGAGAGTCTTCACATAGTTACATAATTATTCAACTACTCATTGTGCTTCGCTTTTATCTTTCAGAGTAGTTTGTCATTTGCTCTAGTGCTTCACTTTTATCCTTTTAGAGCACGGTGGTGGTTTTATTTTGAAGAAATAGATGAACTCTCGTGCTTCAATTATATTATTTTAAGAGTCTTTAGAACAGCATGTTAATTTGCTTTGGTTATGAATTTAGTCCTAATATCATGGGCATCCAAGATGGGTATAATAAAAACTTTCATATAAAGTGCGTTGAATACTATGAGAAGTTTGATACTTGATGATTGTTTTGAGATATGAGGATGGTAATATTAGAGTCATGCTAGTGAGTAGTTGTGAATTTGAGAGATACTTGTGTTAACGTTTGTGATTCCCGTAGCATGCACGTATGGTGAACCGTTATGTGATGAAGTCGGAGCATGATTTATTTATTGATTGTCTTCCTTATGAGTGGTGGTCGGGGACGAGCGATGGTATTTTTCTACCAATCTATCCACCTAGGAGCAGGCGCGTAGTACTTTGTTTCGATAACTAATAGATTTTTGCAATAAGTATGTGAGTTCTTTATGACTAATGTTGAGTCCATGGATTACACGCACTCTCACCCTTCCACCATTGCTAGCCTCTCTAGTACCGCGCAACTTTCGCCGGTACCATAAACCCACCATTTACCCTCCTCAAAACAACCACCATACCTACCTATTATGGCACTTCCATAGCCATTCCGAGATATATTGCCATGCAACTTTCCACCATTCCATTTATTATGACACGCTTCATCATTGTCATATTGCTTTGCATGATTATGTAGTTGACATCGTATTTGTGGCAAAGCCATCGTTCATAATTATTTCATACATGTCCCTCTTGATTCATTGCACATCCCGGTACACTGCTGGAGGCATTCATATAGAGTCATATTTTGTTCTAAGTATCGAGTTGTAATTCTTGAGTTATAAGTAAATAAAAGTGTGATGGTCATCATTATTAGAGCATCGTCCCATGTGAGGAAATGATGATGGAGACTATGATTCCCTCACAAGTCAGGGTGAGACTCCGGATGAAAAATAAAAAAATAGAAAAAGAGGTCGTAAAAAAGAGAAGGCCCCCAAAAAAATGAGAGAAAAAGAGAGAAGGGGCAATGCTACTATCCTTTTACCACACTTGTGCTTCAAAGTAGCACCATGATCTTCATGATAGAGAGTCTCCTATGTTGTCACTTTCATATACTAGTGGGAATCTTTCATTATAGAACTTGGCTTGTATATTCCAATGACGGGCTTCCTCAAAATGCCCTAGGTCTTCGTGAGCAAGCGAGTTGGAAGCACACCCACTTAGTTTCTTTTTGAGCTTTCATACACTTATAGCTCTAGTGCATCCGTTGCATGGCAATCCCTACTCACTCACATTGATATCTATTGATGGGCATCTCCATAGCCCGTTGATACGCCTAGTTGATGTGAGACTATCTTCTCCTTTTTGTCTTCTCCACAACCACCATTCTATTCCACCTATAGTGCTATGTCCATGGTTGACGCTCATGTATTGCGTGAAGATTGAAAAAGTTTGAGAACATCAAAAGTATGAAACAATTGCTTGGCTTGTCATCAGGGTTGTGCATGATTTAAATATTTTGTGGGATGAAGATAGAGCATAGACAGACTATATGATTTTGTAGGGTTAGCTTTCTTTGGCCATGTTATTTTGAAAAGACATGATTGCTTTATTAGTAGGCTTGAAGTATTATTGTTTTTATGTCAATATTAAACTTTTGTCTTAAATCTTATGGATCTGAATATTCTTGCCACAATAAATAATATTACATTGATAAATATGTTAGGTAGCATTCCACATCAAAAATTCTATTTTTATCATTTACCTACTCGAGGACGAGCAGGAATTAAGCTTGGGGATGCTTGATACGTCTCCAACGTATCTATAATTTTTTATTGTTCCATGCTATTATATTATCAACCTTGGATGTTATATGTGCATTTATATGCTATTTTATATGATTTTTGGGACTAATCTATTAACCTAGAGCCCAGTGCCAGTTTATGTTTTTTTCCTTGTTTTTGATTTTTACAGAAAAGGAAAATCAAACGGAGTCCAATTGACCTGAAACTTCATAGGACTTATTTTTGGACCAGAAGAAGGCCATGGAGTAAAAGAGTTGGGCCAGAAGATTCCTGGGCTGCCCACGAGGGTGAGGGCGCGCCTCCCTACCTCATGGACAGCCCGGAGACCCCCTGACTTGTTCTCGACACCAAAACCTCTTATATATACTGAAACTTCCTGAAAGACACCTAGATAGGGATTCCGCCGCCAGAAGCCTCCGTAGGCACCGAAAACCAATCTAGACCCGTTCCGGCACCCTACCAGAGGGGGGATCCCTCTTCGGTGGCCATCTTCATCATCCCGACGCTCTCCATGACGAGGAGGGAGTAGTTCACCCTCGGGGCTGAGGGTATGTACCAGTAGCTATGTGTTTGATATCTCTCTCTCCCGTGTTCTTGATTCGGCACGATCTTGATGTATCACGAGCTTTGCTATTATAGTTGGATCTTATGATGTTTCTCCCCCTCTACTTTCTTGTGACGGATTGAGTTTTCCCTTTGAAGTGATCTTATCGGATTGAGTCTTTAAGGATTTGAGAACACTTGATGTATGTCTTGCATGTGCTTATCTGTGGTGACAATGGGATATCACGTGATCCATTTGATGTATGTTTTGGTGATCAACTTGCGAGTTCTGTGACCTCGTGAACTTATGCATAGGGGTTGGCACACATTTTCGTCTTGACTCTCCGGTAGAAACTTTGGGGCACTCTTTGAAGTTCTTTGGGTTGGTTGAATAGATGAATCTGAGATTGTGTGATGCATATCGTATTACCATACCCACGGATACTTGAGGTGACATTGGAGTATCTAGGTGACATTAGGGTTTTGGTTGATTTATGTCTTAAGGTGTTATTCTAGTATGAACTCTAGGATACATTGAACGGAAAGAATAGCTTCGTGTTATTTTACTACAGACTCTTGAATAGATCTATCAGAAAGGATAACTTTGAGGTGGTTTCGTACCCTACAATAATCTCTTCGTTTGTTCTCTGCTATTAGTGACTTTGGAGTGACTCTTTGTTGCATGTTGAGGGATTGTTATATGATCCAATTATGTTATTATTGTTGAGAGAACTTGCACTGTGAAAGTATGAACCCTAGGCCTTGTTTCCTAGCATTACAATATCATTTACGCTCACTTTTACCACTTGCTACCTTGCTGTTTTTATATTTTCAGATTACAAAAACTTATATCTACCATCTATATTGCACTTGTATGACCATCTCTTCGCCGAACTAGTGCACCTATACAATTTACCATTGTATTGGGTGTGTTGGGGACACAAGATACTCTTTGTTATTTGGTTGCAGGGTTGCTTGAGAGAGACCATCTTCATCCTACGCCTCCCACGGATTGATAAACATTAGGTCATCCACTTGAGGGAAATTTGCTACTTTCCTACAAACCTCTGCACTTGGAGGCCCAACAACGTCCACGAGAAGAAGGTTGTGCAGTAGACATCATGCGGTGCCCCCTCCATAGTTTACTCCTCCGGTCATATTGTCGTAGTGCTTAGGCGAAGCCCTGCGCGGATCACATCACCATCACCGTCACCATGCCGCCGTGCTGACAAATCTCTCCCTCGACACTTTGCTGGATCAAGAGTTCGAGGGACGTCATCGAGCTGAACGTGTGCTGAACTCGAAGGTGTCGTATGTTTGGTACTTGATCGGTTGGATCACGAAGACGTTCGACTACATCAACCGCGTTAATCTAACACTTCCGCTTTCGGTCTATGAGGGTACCTGGACACACTCTCCCCCTCTCGTTTCTATGAATCTCCTAGATAGATCTTGCGTGATCGTCGGAATTTTTTTGAAATTGCATGCTACATTCCCCAACATAGGTGTCGCGCCACCTTATTTTTGGGCTAGGCCCATGTAATTTCGAAATACTTGAGTATAAGATGTTTTTAGAGTTCGTATGTATGGGAAAATAAGAGTTAGGGTTGGTTTCAGACCCCTCCTTCAAGGGGTCATGCAATCCCCCTCTTCCTCCATATATACAACCCTTAGGGCGTTGTTTAGACTTTGGGTTTTGTTTATATTAAAAGTCCGCCATAGCTGGAACTTTACATACTTCGTTTGTGTTCAACGACCAGACCAAGACGTCATAAAACCCCACCTTCAGTAATAAAGCTTTCCTCTTATATTTGCAATATCCAGATTGCAATTTTAGTTTCTTGATTGTTCTTCATTTGCGAGCAGGAAACAGATCCTTGTGGCCAGGTTGATTGTGCTCTGATGTGGTTAATAACCTATCGGAGTTGGTTCAGTGATTGCTAAGGCGCGGCGTCCTCGCAGATTTATAGTCAGATCGTCAAGGTCTACTCCACCAAAAATGAAAGCCACCATCTCATTGAAAGACGGGACACCTTTGCCTCTATCAATGGAGATGGATGAGACTTGTCATGTAATTGAGTCAATTCGTTAGGGCTTGATCCCTAATATCCACTATGTTCTGAGATTGATGTTGCTATGACTTTGCTACACTTAATGCTTGTCACTAGGACCCGAGTGCCATGATTTCAAATCTGAACCTATTATGTTTTCACGAGTATATATGATTTCTTGATCCTATCTACCAGTTATATGCACTTGTTATTGTTCTAAACCGTAGACCCCAAGCTGACAATAATTGGGATACTCTCCGGGGATGGCTGTAATTCGAGGAGTTCATGTATTCACGATGTATTAATACTTTGATCTAGTTCTCTATTAAAGGAGGCCTTAATTACCCTAACATTTCCTTATGGACCCCGCTACCACGAGAGGGTAGGACAGCAGATGTTATGCAAGTTCTTATTATAAGCACACATGACTATACACATAATACATGCCTACATTGGATTGATGAATTGGAGCTATTGTGTATCGCTCTAGGTTGTGACTGTTACATGATGAATGCCAACCATATGAATATCGATCGCTAATCCAATGCCTACGCTCTGCTCATATGTTCTTTGCAAAGTTGCTACTGTTAGATTACTACAAAATTGCTACTATCACTATTAAGCATTGCTACTGCTACTATCAAACTATCGTACTACTGTGCTGCTAAACACTTTGCTATAGAGAAATAACTTTCCAGGTGTGGTTGAATTGACAACTCAACTGCTATGGCTTATAAATATTCTTTGGCTTCTGTTGTGTCGAATCAATAAATTTGGTTGAAATACTACCCCCGAAGACTATTGCGATCCCCTATACTTATGGGTCATCACCTATACCAATTTTCTCTTCTACTTAGGCTCAAAATGTAGTGTAGTGGTTGTAAAGGTTGATTCCTTAACTACTTGGTCTTGGGCCCCACCTTGAGATTTCTTGTGATATGTTCTATGAGTTAATGGTCATGAGTGCCTCTCTAGCATGGTTTGCACATTTAATAAATATCCACTATTGTTTTCCAAAGATTGGTACTAACTAGATCAGATTCATAATCTTATAATGTTGGAAATTATAAAATGGGCTCTCCTAATGAGAACCATCATCAAGATGTTTATTATCAGAAATCTTTACGTGAGGAAGCAACTCAGTTTTCCTTTTCAAGTACGCTGATGAACCGAACAACAAGAACAACCTTTACTCAAGCATGCTATTATGGCCAAAAAAATATACTTAATCAAATACGTGTCTTACATTTTATTGGCTCAACACAAAAACTAAATAAAAATCAGATCACAAGATGCAATTTTTTTCATGCCCTTTCTTTGGTAACGTCAAATTTCTAGTTGGGCTAGTTCAGGGTCATCCCAAACACACCCTTTTTCTTTTTCTTACCAATGAAGACGACTTCGTCTTATACGGAATTTATGTGTTACTGCGGCTCAAAAAGTCATGCATGTGTAGTAAAGGTTGATTAAGGAACTATTTTTCTTTTGGTATGACCATCAAATTTCCTTAAAGTTTAGTTTGAGTTAATGTACGGGAGTACCGTTATGGCATGATATTGCAAATTCTAAATATTTCCCAAATAATAGAGCACACAGTGTTTCTATCCGCTCACCGTCGCCGAAGTTTTGCTCAAAAAGCCTTGCTATTTTCTGTATTCAACCCGCAATCCATGTGTAGCCCTAAAAAAATGTGGACACCAGACCAAACATGTTGCTCTCTCACTCTTTCTCCTCGGAGCCCATTGATCTATTTGGCCCAATGTAGTCAGCTCATTACTTCTAGCCCATGACATGTCCGTTCATAGCATGTTTGCGTCGACTCCCAAAATTCGTATGCTACTTGAGAACCAATCCAATCACCATAAGGGCTTGTTCGGTTAATCCTCTCCCCAAGAGGATTGGAGGGGATTGACAAGAATTGGTTCGTACTTTGAATTGTAAGAGGTTTAAATCTCCTCAAACCCTTTCAATCCACTCGGATTCACACGCAACCGAACAAAGCATAAAGATGAATTAATCCTCTCGATTTCCTCCTTGAGCATCACGACAATCAATCTGAACAAATCGATAAACCTATAGATCCACCAAGTGCAAAGCTGCCGACCTGAGGCTCGCCGCCTCATGTACCATGTCGCCAGCAGGGAATCCGTACTGCTCGCCGCATGCGATCTCGATGAGGACCATGCTGAGCGACTGTTGTTGCTGCGCCTCATGTACCATGGCGCCGACAGGGAATCCATACTCGAGGTCGACCCGAGGTTCCAACGATTTTGAGGAGAGACATTCGATGCTTCTGCTGCTGGGCTAGCATAGCCAACCAAACTAGGGGAAAACGAAGGCCACTGTGTTCATGCAATCATGTTCCTGGCATAGCTTCCAGATGGGCCAGCTTACTTGTTGCTGGCGCAACCGTGGAACGATGAATACATCGGTCAGGGAATTGTAGTCTAATGAGTATATATATAAATTTGATGGAAAGGATTATCAAGAGACATAAAGGGCATACAAAATTACAGAGATGTGAGGGACGAAAGGCGGTATAGAGAGCAGCAGAGTGGCACAAAGGTCCAAGGAAACTGGCAGCCAATTCATACTTGTAACTTCGCCAATCGGATCACATTACCAGAGTCGATTGGATCACATTATCGGTTTCAGTGGTGCCAGAGCGAACGCCTCAGTGTCCTACTTGCATGTTGCTTCCGCCTCTGCCAGAACAGATCCTTGTTAGATACCAACTACTCTCTATTGCAGATCAAGAGGAGAATTATGGTGTGGTTATGGTGATCAATTGCAAGGAGGAAGAAGGAGTACAAGAAGGACAGATACACACCACAACAGCCGCCAGTCCGTCTGATCCCAGCGAGGATGATTGCGTCTGTTGGAAATGAGAGTTTTGGCAATGCGACTCGATGTATTGGTCGATGCATAGTGCACATATATATGAAGTACAAAGTGGGCCACAACCTCAACTATACAATGACTAGGATGTGGGCTGAGGTATACGATACATGCACAAACCATATGTTCAACACCCCCCGCAGTCGAAGCGTCGCCGGAGACGCAAAGACTGGACCCGAACTCCTCCAAAACAGAAGTAGGCAGTCCTTTCGTCATGACATCGGTGAACTGTTGCACCGTCGGGACGTGGAGGACCCAGATGTGCCCAAGAGCCACCTGCTCACGAGTAAAGTGTATGTCGAGCTCAGTGTGCTTCGTTCGACGATGGTGGACCGGGTTGGCGGAGAGGTACACGGCGGAGACATTGTCGCAGTAGACGAGCGTGGCCTTGTGAACATCACAAAGTAACTCCTAGAGCAGGTGACAAAGCCACGAGCATTCGGCAACAGCGTTAGCCACTGCCCGATACTCTGCCTCGGCACTCGAGCGGGAGATGGTGGGATGTTGCTTGGATGACCGCAAGATCAGCGACGGCCCAAGGTAGACACAGTATCCCGAGGTGGAGCACCGTGTGTCCGGGCAGCCAGCCCAGTCCGCATAGGCAACAAGGTCGATGGAGGCAGAGGCCGTCAGCGTGAGTCCCATGGACGGGGTGCTGCGTATGTAATGGAGGATACGCTTCAGCAGGTTCTAGCGAGAGTCGCGCGGAGCATGCATGTGAAGACAGACCTGCTAAACAGCATAATGCAAATCGGGGCGCGTCAGAGTCAGGTACTGCAGAGCACCCATGATGGAGCGATAGAAGGCCGCATCGGATGCGGGAGAACCCTCCAGAGCGGAAACCTTGGCCTTGGTGTCGACGGGCGTGGGAGCGGGCTTGCAGTTAAACATGCCAACGTGATCCAGAAGCTCATGAGCATACCGCAGCTGATGCAGGAAGAACCCATTTGGCCGTCGAACAACCTCGATGCAAAGGAAGTAGTGCAGGGGCCCCAAGTCCTTGAAGGAAATATGCCCTAGAGGCAATAATAAAGTTGTTGTTTATATTTCCTTATATCATGATAAATGTTTATCATTCATGCTAGAATTGTATTAACCGGAAACTTAGTACATGTGTGAATATATAGACAAACAGAGTGTCCGTAGTATGCCTCTACTTGACTAGCTCGTTAATCAAACATGGTTAAGTTTCCTGACCATAGACATGTGTTGTCATTTGATAAACGGGATCACATCATTAGAGAATGATGTGATGGACAAGACCCATTCGTTAGCTTAGCATAATGATCGTTTAGTTTTATTGCTATTGCTTTCTTCATGACTTATACATATTCCTCTTACTATGAGATTATGCAACTCCCGAATACTGGAGGAACACTTAGTGTGCTATCAAACGTCACAACGTAGCTGGGTGATTATAAAGATGCTCTATAGGTGTCTCCGATGGTGTTTGTTGAGTTGGCATAGATCGAGATTAGGATTTTTCACTCCGTGTATCAGAGAGGTATCTCTGGGCCCTCTCGGTAATGCACATCACTTTAAGCCTTGCAGGTAATGTGACTAATAAGTTAGTTACGGGATGATGCATTACGGAACGAGTAAAAAGACTTGCCGGTAATGAGATTGAACTAGGTATGAGGATACCGACGATCGAATCTCGGGCAAGTAACATACCGATGACAAAGGGAATGGCGTATGTTGTTATGAAGGAAATATGCCCTAGAGGCAATAATAAAGTTGTTATTTATATTTCCTTATATCATGATAAATGTTTATTATTCATGCTAGAATTGTATTAAACTGGAAACTTAGTACATGTGTGAATACATAGACAAACAGAATGTCACTAGTCTGCCTCTACTTGACTAGCTCGTTGAATCAATGATGGTTATGTTTCCTAACCATAGAGATGAGTTGTCATTAGATTAATGAGATCACATCATTAGAGAATGATGTGATTGACTTGACCCATCCATTAGTTTAGCAAGATGATCGTTTAGTTTGTTTCTATTGCTTTCTCCATAACTTATACATGTTCCTATGACTATGAGATCATGCAACTCCCGAATACCGGAGGAACACCTTGTGTGCTACCAAACGTCACAACGTAACTGGATTATTATAAAGGTGCTCTACAGGTGTCTCCGATGGTGTTTGTTGAGTTGTCATAGATCGAGATTAGGATTTCTCACTCCGATTGTCGGAGAGGTATCTCTGGGCCCTCTCGGTAATGCACATCAACATAAGCCTTGCAAGCAATGTGACTAATGAGTTAGTTACGGTATGATGCATTACGGAACGAGTAAAGAGACTTACTAGTAACGAGATTCAACTAGGTATTGAAGATACCGACGATCGAATCTCGGGCAAGTAACATACCGATGACAAAGGGAACAACGTATATCGTTATGCGGTTTGACCGATAAAGATCTTCGTAGAATATGTGGGAGCCAATATGAACATCTAGGTTCCACTATTGGTTATTGAGCAGAGACGTGTCTCGGTCTTGTCTACATAGTTCTCAAACCCGTAGGGTCTGCACGCTTAACGTTCGGTGATGATCGGTATTATGAGTTTATATGTTTTGATGTACCGAAGGTTTTTCGGAGTCCTGGACATGATTGCGGACATGACGAGGAGTCTCGAAATGGTCGAGACATAAAGATCGATATATTGTATGACTATGTTTGGATATCGGAATGGTTCCGGGTAAGTTCGCGCATTAACCGGAGTGTTGGGGGTTACCGGAACCCCCCCGAGGAGTATATGGGCCCTAATGGGCTTTAGGGGAGAGAGGGAGGGGCTGCCTAGGGCAGGCCGCGCACCCCCAAGGCCTAGTCTGAATTGGACTAGGGGGAGGGGTGGCGCCCCATCCTTCCTTCTCTTCTCTCTTCCCTTTCCTTCTCTACTACTCCTACTACATGGAAGGGGGGAATCCTACTCCCGGTGGGAGTAGGACTCCCAGGGCACGCCATAGTAGAGGGTTGGCCCTCCCCTCCTCCACTCCTTTATATACGGGGGAGGGGGCACCCCATAGACACACAAGTTGATCATTGGTCTCTTAGCCATGTGCGGTGCCCCCTCCACCATAATCCACCTCAGTTATATTGTAGCGGTGCTTAGGCGAAACCCTGCTCCGGTAGCATCATCAGCACCGTCATCACGCCGTCGTGCTGATGTAGCTCTCCCTCGACACTCTTCTGGATCGTGAGTTTGTGGGACGTCACCGAGCGGAACGTGTGTAGATCGTGGAGGTATCGTACTCTCGGTACTAGATCGGTCGATCGTGAAGACGTACAACTACATCAACCGCGTTGTCATAACGCTTCCGCGTATGGTCTATGAGGGTACATAGACGAAACTCTCCCCTCTCGTTGCTATGCATCACCATGATCTTGCGTGTGTGTAGGAACATTTTGAAATTGCTGTGTTCCCCAACAGTGGTATTCGAGCCAAGTCTATGCGTAGATGTTATATGCACGAGTAGAACACAAAGGAGTTGTGTGCGTGGATATATACATATTGCTTGCCGTTACTAATTGTTTCTTGATTCGATGGTATTGTTGGATGAAGCGGCCTAGACCGACATTACGCATACGCTTACGCGAGACTGGTTCTACCGACGTGCTTCACACACAGGTGGCTGGTGGGTGTCAGTTTCTCCAACTTTAGTTGAATTGGATTCAATGAACGTGGTTCTTTCTGAAGATCAAAAAGCTATCACTATATCGCGTTGTGGTTTTTGATGTGTAGGTAAGAACGGTTCTTGCTCAGCCCGTAGCAGCCACATAAAAGTTGCAACAACAAAGTAGAGGACGTCTAACTTGTTTTTGTAGGGAATGTTGTGATGTGATATGGTCAAGACATGATGCTAAATTTTTATTGTATGAGATGATCATGTTTTGTAACACAATTATCGGCAACTGGCAGGAGCCATATGGTTGTCGCTTTATTGTATGAAATGCAATCGCCATGTAATTGCTTTAGTTTTTCACTAAGCGGTAGCAATAGTCATAGAAGCAATAGTTGGCGAGACGACAACGATGCTTCAATGGAGATCAAGCTGTCAAGCCGGTGACGATGGTGATCATGACGGTGCTTTGGAGATGGAGATTAAAGGCACAAGATGATGATGGCCATATCATATCACTTATATTGATTGCATGTGATGTTTATCCTTTATGCATCTTATTTTGCTTAGTTCGACGGTAGCATTATAAGATGATCACTCACTAAATTTCAAGGTATAAGTGTTCTCCTTGAGTATGCATCGTTGCTACAGTTCGTCGTGCCGAGACACCACATGATGATCGGGTGTGTTAAGCTCTACGTTCACATACAGCGGGTGCAAGGCAGTTTTGCACACGCAGAATACTCGGGTAAAACTTGATGAGCCTAGCATATGCAGATATGGCCTCGGAACACTGAGACCGAAAGGTCGAGCGTGAATCATATAGTAGATATGATCAACATAGTGATGTTCACCATTGAAAACTACTCCATCTCACGTGATGATCGGACATGGTTTAGTTGATATGGATCATGTGATCACTTAGATGATTAGAGAGATATCTATCTAAGTGGGAGTCCTTAAGTAATTTGATTAATTGAACGTTAATTTATCATGAACATAGTACCTTATAGTATTTTGCATGTCTATGTTGTCGTAGATAGATGGCCCGTGTTGTTTTTCTGTTGAATTTTTAATGCATTCCTAGAGAAAGCTAAGTTGAAAGATGATGGTAGCAACTACATGGACTGGGTCCGTAACTTCAGGATTATCCTCATTGTTGCACAGAATAATTACGTCTTGGAAGCACCACTAGGTGATAAACCCACTGCAGGAGCAACGCCAGATGTTGTGAACACCTGGCAGAGCAAAGCTGATGACTACTCGATAGTTCAGTGTGCCATGCTTTATGGCTTAGAACCGGGACTTCAACGACATTTTGAACATCATGGAGCATATTAGATGTTCCAGGAGTTGAAGTTAATATTTCAAGCAAATGGCCGGATTGAGAGATATGAAGTCTCCAATAAGTTCTATAGCTGCAAAATGGAGGAGAATAGTTCTGTCAGTGAACATATACTCAGAATCTCTGGGTACCACAACCACTTGACTCGGCTGGGAGTTAATCTCCCTGATGATAGTGTCATTGACAGAGTTCTTCAATCACTGCCACCAAGCTACAAGAGCTTCGTGATGAACTATAATATGCAAGGTATGGATAAGACGATTCCTAAGCTCTTCGCAATGCTAAAGGCTGTGGAGGTAGAAATCAAGAAGGAGCATCAAGTGTTGATGGTCAACAAGTTTCAAGAAAAAGGGTAAAGGTAAGAAAGGGAACTTCAAGAAGAACAGCAAGCCAGTTGCTGCTCAAGTGAAGAAACCCAAGTCTGGACCTAAGCCTGAGACTGAGTGCTTCTACTGCAAAGGGACTGGTCACTGGAAGCGGAACTGCCCCAAGTATTTGGCGGAGAAGAAGGATAGCAAAGTGAAAGGTATATTTGATATACATGTTATTGATGTGTACCTTACTAATGCTCGCAGTAGTGCCTGGGTATTTGATACTGGTTCAGTTGCTAAACATTTGCAACTCGAAACATGGGCTACGGATTAAGCGAAGATTGGCTAAGGACGAGGTGACGATGCGCGTGATAAATGGTTCCAAAGTTGATGAGATCGCCGTCGGCATGCTACCTCTACATCTACCTTCGGGATTAGTTTTAGACCTAAATAATTGTTATTTGGTGCCAGCATTGAGCATGAACATTATATCAGGATCTTGTTTGATGCGAGACGGTTATTCATTTAAATAAGAGAATAATGGTTGTTCTGTTTATACGAGTAATATCTTTTATGGTCATGCACCCTTGTTGAGTGGTCTATTTTTACTAAACCTTGGTAGTAGTGATACACATGCTCATAGTATTGAAGACAAAAGATGCAGAGTTGATAATGATAGTGCAACTTATTTGTGGCACTACCGTTTAGGTCATATTGGTGTAAAGTGCATGAAGAAACTCCATTCTGATGGACTTCTGGAATCACTTGATTATGAATCACTTGGTACTTGCGAACCATGCCTCATGGGCAAGATGACTAAAACTCCCTTCTCCAGAACAATGGAGCGAGCAACAGAGTTATTGGAAATCATACATACTGATGTATGTGGTCCAATGAACATTGAAGCTCGTGGCGGATATCGTTATTTTCTTACCTTCACAGATGATTTGAGCAGATATGGGTATATCTACTTAATGAAACATAAGTCTGAAACATTTGAAAAGTTCAAAGAATTTTAGAGTGAAGTGGAAAATCATCATAACAAGAAAATCAAGTTTCTGCGATTTGATCATGGAGGTGAATATTTGACTTATGAGTTTGGACTTCATTTGAAACAATGCGGAATAGTTTTGCAACTCACGCCACCTGGAACACCACAGTGTAATGGTGTGTCCGAGCATCATAATCGTACTTTACTAGATATGGTGCGATCTATGATGTCTCTCACTGATTTACCGCTATGATTTTGGGGTTATGCTTTAGAGACAGCTGCATTCACATTAAATAGGGCACCATCTAAATCCATTGAGATGACACCTTATGAACCGTGGTTTGGCAAGAAACCCAAGTTGTCGTTTCTTAAAGTTTGGGGCTGCGATGGTTATGTGAAGAAACTTCAACCTGATAAGCTCAAACCCAAATCGAAGAAATGTGTCTTCATAGGATACCCCAAAGGAGACTGTTGGGTACACCTTCTATCACAGATCCGAAGGCAAGATATTCGTTGCTAAAAATGGATCCTTTCTAGATAAGGAGTTTCTCTCGAAAGAAGTGAGTGGGAGGAAAGTAGAACTTGATGAGGTAATTGTACCTGCTCCCTTATTGGAAAGTAGTTCATCACTGAAATCAGTTCCAGTGATTCCTACACCAGTAAGTGAGGAAGCTAATGAGGATGATCATGAAACTTCTGATCAAGTTACTACCGAACCTCGTAGGTCAACCAGAGTAAGATCCGCACCAGAGTGGTACGGTAATTCTGTTCTAGAAGTCATGTTATTTGACCATGATGAACCTACGAACTATGAGGAAGCGATGATGAGCCCAGATTCCGCAAAATGGCTTGAGGCCATGAAATCTAAGATGGGATCCATGTATGAGAACAAAGTGTGGACTTTGGTTGACTTGCCCGATGATCGGCAGGCCATAGGGAATAAATGGATCTTCAAGAAGAAGACTGACGCTCGACTTGTTGCAAAAGGTTTTCGACAAGTTCAAGGAGTTGACTATGATGAGACCTTCTCACCCGTAGCGATGCTTAAGTTCGTCCGAATCTTGTTAGCAATTGCTGCATTTTATGATTATGAAATTTGGCAAATAGATGTCAAAACTGCATTCCTTAATGGATACCTTAAAGAAGAGTTGTATATGATGCAACCAGAAGGTTTTGTCGATCCAAAATGTGCTAATAAAGTGTGCAAGCTCCAGCGATCCATTTATGGACTGGTGCAAGCCTCTCGGAGTTGGAATATATGCTTTGATAGTGTGATCAAAGCACATGGTTTTATACAGACTTTTGGAGAAGCCTGTATTTACAAGAAAGTGAGTGGGAGCTTCGTAGCATTTCTGATATTATATGTAGATGACATATTGTTAATCGGAAATGATACTGAACTTCTGAATAGCATAAAAGGATACTTGAATAAGAAATTTTCAATGAAAGACCTCGGTGAAGCTGCTTATATATCGGGCATCAAGATCTATAGAGACAGATCAAGACGCTTAATTGGACTTCCACAAAGCACATATCTTCATAAAGTTTTGAAGAAGTTCAAAATGGATCAGGCAAAGAAAGGGTTCTTGCCTGTATTACAAGGTGTGAATTTGATTTAGACTCAATGCCCGACCACTGCAGAAGATAGGGAGAAAATGAAAGGTGTTCCCTATGCTTCGGCCATAGGCTCTATCATGTATGCAATGTTGTGTACCAGACTTGATGTGTGCCTTGCTATCAGTTTAGCAGGGAGGTACCAAAGTAATCCAGGAGTGGATCACTGGATAGCGGTCAGGAACATCCTGAAATACCTGAAAAGGACTAAGGATATGTTTCTCGTATATGGAGGTGACAAAGAGCTCGTCGTAAACGGTTACGTCGATGCAAGCTTCGACACTGATCCGGATGACTCTAAGTCACAAACTGGATACGTGTTTTTATTAATTGGTGGAGTTGTCAGTTGGTGCAGTTCCAAGCAGAGCGTCGTGTTGGGATCTACATGTGGAGTGGGGTACATAGCTGCTTCGGAAGCAACGAATGAAGGAGTTCATATCCGACCTAGGTGTCATACCTAGTGCATCGGGTCTAATGAAAATCTTTTGTGACAATACTGGTGCAATTGCCTTGGAAAAGGAATCCAGATCTCACAAGAGAACCAAGCACATCAAGAGACACTTCAATTCCATCCGCCATCAAGTCAAGGAGGGAGACATAGAGATTTGCAAGATATATACGGATCTGAATGTTGCAGACCCGTTGACTAAGCCTCTCTCACGAGCAAAACATGATCAGCACCACGACTCCATGGGTGTTAGAATCTTTACAATGTAGGGATAATTGTATTTATACCCTTAGTTGTGCCCCCCTCAACCGAATTGCCCATAGTTTTTGAAAACACATGGTCTTGTCGGACCCACTTTGTCATCTTGTGCTTTTGCCCTTTGACCGTTTGACCGTCACTTTGAAAACTTCATTACTAATTCATACTAAATCATAAAATGCAAATAAGATACCTAAATGTTCCGAAAAGCATCACGTATATGTCAATATCACTTGCATTCATGACAAAAGTGTTGGTAAGTGCCCATCCAAGTTTTAGCTCTTATCATACCACCATGAACAATAAAATCTAAAAAACTTCAAAATAATCAAGAAAAATTTGGTGGCAAAGAATTGTAAATGTTTTAAGTGCTTGCCAAGTTTCATGAGGGAATGGCATTCGTGGAAGTCGTGGCAAAAAACAGTCTATTTTCGAGTGTTGACTGTTTTTTGCCACGACTTCCACGAATGTCATTTACAATTCTTTGGCACCAAATTTTTCTTGCATTTTTTTGAAGTTTTCTTAGACTTTCCTATTCATGGTGGTATGATCAGAGCTAAAACTTGGATGGGCACTTACCAACACTTTTGTCATGAATGCAAGTGACATTGACATACATGTGATGTTTTTCCAAACATTTTGGTATCTTATTTGCATTTCTCTGATTTAGTATGAATTAGTTATGAAGTTTTCAAAGTGACGGTCAAACGGTCAAAGGGGAAAAGCACAAGATGACAAAGTGGGTCGGGCAAGACCACGTATTTTCAAAAACTAGGGGCAATTCAGTTGAGGGGGACACGACTAAGGGTATAAATACAATTATCCCTACAATGTAATCTAGATTATTCACTCTAGTGCAAGTGGGAGACTGAAGGAAATATGCCCTAGAGGCAATAATAAAGTTATTATTTATATTTCCTTATATCATGATAAATGTTTATTATTCATGCTAGAATTGTATTAAACCAGAAACTTAGTACATGTGTGAATACATAGACAAACAGAATGTCACTAGTATGCCTCTACTTGACTAGCTTATTGAATCAATGATGGTTATGTTTCCTAACCATAGACATGAGTTGTCATTTGATTAACGGGATCACATCATTAGAGAATGATGTGATTGACTTGACCCATCCATTAGCTTAGCACGATGATCATTTAGTTTGTTGCCATTGCTTTCTCCATAACTTATACATGTTCCTATGACTATGAGATCATGCAACTCCCGAATACTGGAGGAACACTTTGTGTGCTACCAAACGTCACAACGTAACTGGGTGATTATAAAGGTGCTCTACAGGTGTCTCCGATGGTGTTTGTTGAGTTGGCATAGATCGTGATTAGGATTTCTCACTCCGATTGTCGGAGAGGTATCTCTCGGCCCTCTCGGTAATGCACATCAATATAAGCCTTGCAAGCAATGTGACTAATGAGTTAGTTGCGGGATGATGCATTACGGAATGAGTAAAGAGACTTACCGGTAACGAGACTGAACTAGGTATTGAAGATACCAACGACCGAATCTCGGGGAAGTAACATACCGATGACAAAGGGAACAATGTATATCGTTATGCGGTTTGACCGATAAAGATCTTCGTAGAATATGTGGGAGCCAATATGAACATCCAGGTTCCGCTATTGGTTATTTACCAGAGACGTGTCTCGGTCATGTCTAGATAGTTCTCGAACCCGTAGGGTCCGCATGCTTAACGTTCAGTGACGACCGGTATTATGAGTTTATATATTTTGATGTACCAAAGGTTGTTCGGAGTTCCGGATATGATCGCGGACATGACGAGGAGTCTCGAAATGGTCGAGACATAAAGATCGATATATTGTATGATTATGTTTGGACATCGGAATGGTTCCAGGTAAGTTCGGGCATTAACTGGAGTGCCGGGAGTTATCGGAACCCCCCGGGGAGTATATGGGCCCTAATGGGCTTTAGGGGAGAGAGGGAGGGGCTGCCTAGGGCAGGCCGCGCGCCCCCCAAGGCCTAGTCTGAATTGGACTAGGGGGGAGGGGCGGCGCCCCCTCCTGCCTTCTCTTCTCTCTTCCCTTTCCTTCTCTCCTACTCCTACTACATGGAAGGAGGGGAATCCTACTCTCGGTGGGAGTAGGACTCCCCAGGGCGCGCCATAATAGAGGGTCGGCCTTCCCCTCCTCCACTCCTTTATATACGGGGGAGGGGGGCACCCCATAGACACACAAGTTGATCATTGATCTCTTAGCTGTGTAATCCACCTCAATTATATCGTAGCGGTGCTTAGGCGAAGCCCTGTTCTGATAGCGTCATCAACACAGTTATCACGCTGTCGTGCTGACGAAGCTCTCCCTCGACACTCTGCTGGATCGTGAGTTCGTGGGACGTCACCGAGCTGAATGTGTGCAGGTCGTGAAGGTGTCGTACTTTCGATACTAGATCGGTCGATCGTGAAGACGTACGACTACATCAACCGCGTTGTCATAACGCTTCCGCTTATGGTCTACGAGGGTACGTAGACGAAACTCTCCCCTCTCGTTGCTATGCATCACCATGATCTTGCGTGTGCGTAGGAAAATTTTGAAATTACTACGTTCCCCAAAAGTTATGCGGTTTGACCGATAAAGATCTTCATAGAATATGTAGGAGCCAATATGAGCATCCAAGTTCCGCTATTGGTTATTGACCAGAGATTTGTCTCGGTCATGTCTACATAGTTCTCGAACCCGTAGGGTTCGCATGCTTAACGTTCGATGACGATTTATATTATGAGTTATGTGCACTACAAAAAAATACACTTCCGTGATGATACGTGTTTGTCAGAGTAGGTCGCGTTTTTTGTCATGCATGTACATCCATGACGATTTTATGACAGAATCAAGATAGTCATACCTGTGCTATCGTAGAAGTGTTCCATGACATTAGCAAAATTATCATCATGGAAGTGTCCACTTCCATGACGATAAATCGCGCGTCACAGAAGTGCTTTCGTCAAGGGTGACCGACACGTGGCATCCACCGTAAAGGAACGTCGTTAAGCTATCGGGTCGGATTTTGGATCCAATAACCCGTTAACAGCCCTGACCAATGGGAAATTTCCATGTGTAAAATTCTGATTGGCCGAAGGGAACACCTGTCAGCTCATCAGTGGGCCAGATGTCGCCCGTCCATTGGAGCAGACCTGCCTATGATACGTCGACACGTGGTTGGGCCCAACAGAGGCCCATATAGGTTAAAAAGGCCGGCCCAGTCAAAGGCCCGTAGAACTTAATCAGTTACTAGTGGGCCAGCCAAATAACGACCTGCTTAATAAAGGTCCATTTACGGCCTGAAGCCAGATCTGGCCCGTTAATTGTTCGACAAATATTTGGGCCCATTTACGGCCCGAAGCCAGATCTGGACCGTTAATTGTTCACCCAATATTTCGGCCCATTTGCGTCCCGAAGCCAGATCTGGCCCGTTATTGTTCGCCGAATATTTGGGCCCAACTACAGCCCATTGACTTTCGGCCTGTTAGAGGCCTGATGTAGACATGGGCCCATTTCAGCCCGGTGTGACTTTCGGCCTGGGAATAGCCCGTGCTGCCTAGGGATGGCAATGGGTACCCATTACCCACGTACCCAGTGGGTAAAAACCCTATTAGGGTAAGGGTATGGGACAAAACATTACCCATGGGTATATAAATAGGAAAATCTCAAACCCATCGGGTAGAGCGGGTACGGGTATGGGATTATATAACCCATACACGCATACCCATGTACACTTATAAAATCTAACAAATATGGACAATTACCTCTACACTTTGTCGTGGGTTTGTCAACTTAAAATTTATGACTATGTGCTACGTGCTACTATTTATGACTATGTGTTGATGTTTTGTTGTGTTGTTGTTTACAAGAAAGTGTTGACTTTTATAGAACTTTTTGTTGTTTAGGATATGTTGTTATTGTTATGTGTTGTTGTTTATAAAATATGATTGTATGTTATTGTTTATAATAACGTGATGCTCAAATTAATGTTATTCAAACATGGATATTTTTACCCGTGGGTATCCATTTACCCTGTCGGGTAACGGGTATGGGAAAAAATTGTACCCACTAGCGGGTATGGGTACGGGTGATGGGTCAATTCAAATGGGATGGATAAGGGTATGGGGTGGCTTCACCCATGCCCAAACCCTGCGGGTGCCAGCCCTAGTGCTGCCCATGGGCCATATATGGTCCGACGGAACATCAGGCCCACTAACGGCCCGTGCTAAAGGTGGCAACTGTTAAGCCCAACATGACTTTGGGCCTGTTAAAGGCCTATCGCGTAATTCGGCCCGTTGATGCCTGTGCTAAGCTTTCGGCCTCTTAAAGGTCCATGATATTAGTGGGCCAACTAAGGCCCGAGATATGTTTCGACCTGGTAACGGCCTATGAGCTAACTGGGCCCAAAACGGCCCGGACTACATTTCGGCCTGCTGAAGGCCCGTCGACGACTAGTGAAAATTTAGGCCCAACATGCATTTTGGCCTGCTAAAGGCCCGTGGTTTCATCTCGGCCGTAACAGGCCAGTACAATATTCAGCCTGTTAATGGCCCAACGCTACCTGGGCCAAACTAAGCGCTGCGTCGACAAAAGGCCCAAATAAAATATAGGCCGGTGTAAGTTTGGGCCTGGCGCAATGTGTGAAGGCCCCAATAATTCGGGCCCAAGAAAGACGCAGGCCGGCCCAATTGTGGCCCGGTAAAAACCTGGCCCGTTAGAGTCGAATGTTTTGGTTCGGTCGACTACATCTAATTTTTTTTCAGATAGTGAATGATGGCAGTAACTAGTAGGAATTAAGAACAAACCTACTCTATACAATAAAGAAATTACGGCATAGTAACTAAGAATAAACCTACACTATACAATAAAGGATTTAAGGTATATTACATCCACTGGGCATCGAAGTTCGCCACCAGTGATCATAAAGCGCGACGAAGAAGCAGATTACAAAAACTGGGCACCATTGCAGCGTAACAAAATAATACTGAAGCGAGACCACTTCCAAGACAGTTCAAGAAAGGTTAGCCTTGCGAGGGAACTACTACGCAAGCTGCTGAGCAAGGCTGTGAGACCGACCTAGCATGTCGGTCATAGCTTCCAGGTGTAGCTGTTTAGCGATGAGGTTCTCATTGGTGTTCTCCGTAATCTTTCTTAGAGATAGGACTTCAAGTCGAAGTTGAGTTGCAGAATGCCTTTCTGCTAGAACTTGGGACTGAAGAAGTCGAACTGATTCAGACAACGAATTCTGTGAGCTTGTCTGACTGTTAGTCTCAAGTAACTTGAACCCTGCATCAAGACAAGACTTTGGGGTTGTCCCGCTATCTTGAAGATGTTTTGCCTTCTTTGGTGCAATATATGTTGGGTTTGTCTCACAGCCTTCGGCAGACTTGTGCATGCCATCAGGCATATCACCCTGAAACAAAGCAGAGAGATGACAGGTTTTGCACGTGTATAAACAAAGATGATAACTGTTCTGTCAATTCTATCCAATTTCAAATTAGAAAATAAAGAGTAAGTTCAAAATATCAATAGCATAATTTGGCATTGTTCATAATGCGAGGAGCTTCACCACACTACTGGATTACCATGTCAACATAACAAGCATAGATGAAGGGCAAAGAAAATCATTATATCTATTTTGTATAATGTGCATGGCATGTTGTTCATATCATCAGCGACATCAGTAAGATAAAACAGGAGATGACAAGGTGCAAACGTGGGCTGCTTCACCACACACTGGATTATAGATCCACAAAAACAAGCATACATATAGGGAGAATTAAGTAATGTGCATGGTATGAATAAGGAATTTGGTTTTACAAGTAAAACTTAGAACTTACAGTTCTTATGAACATGCATTTTGGCAGAAACAACAAACTAAATAGCAGTAAATGATAGGGAGTATGAGCAAATTAAACAGCAGTTGAGGATAAAGGCTTTAGAAGGACTGACTTACATTAATAGTTAACACCGGCTTTATAATGCCCTTCTCCATGTCAACGGAAGGATAACTCAAGAATTTTAGCACATAATCTTCTTCATAAGCATTGCATGTACTCTACATTTTGTAGAGAGTAATTATAGATATGATAATACTGGAAGTGTCGTGGAATTGTCACGGCAGATGTCCTAGAGCAAGGACTTAGTCGTAGGGCCATCGCACTAGGAAGCTTAAAGGGGTTAATCAGGACAAAGGACACGAGAGGGTTTTATACTAGTTCGGCCCCTTACGATGAAGGTAAAAGCCCACGTCTAGTTGGGATTGGTATAGCTGGGATTTCAATCACCAAGAGGCTCAACTCGCCGGCTTGGTTATCGACTTGTTCTTTCTTGCCTAAGCCGCCACCGGGTCGTCCCCTTATATACATGGGTTGATGCCTGGCGGCCTACAGAGTCCCGGCCGGCTCATAATCGTGTACGGCTCGATGACTTCCTTTACATGCCTTTCTTTACAAGTCTTTCCTTACATATGGCGGTTCACAATATCAGGCCTTAAACCGCCTCCAGGCCTTTCGGCCTTCTATAATATTTAATGAACTATAATCTTGAATATTTACTGGGCTTCTTGTGTAACCCGCCATTGGGGCTGACCCGGCCCCTCTTGGGCGGGTCATAACTGATAGTAATATCCCCAACATTAGGCCCCAGGTTGACTTTGAACTTCGTTCTTTGTCAATCTTCAATATTTAGACAAAAATCCATCTTCTTATCTTCGCTGAAATTTTCTTGTAACCCGCTGTGACTTCATCTCTTGAAAATGCAAAAAACTTTCATGATGTCATCTTCCAATGGATCTTTTATCTTTAATGTTTCCCGAGAATCGAGGCGCCTGTATAGCTGGATAACCATTATTCGGCTCTCCCTTGATTTTTGCGCCCGTTTGTTCGCATCTTTTCCTTATAAATAGGCACGCCTCGGCCTTCTCATTCTCCTCTCTCGCTCCGTCTTCTTCCTCTCGCAAACCCCCTGCTGCTCGAGCTTCGCCACTGCCGCGCTTCACCTTTGTCTCCGTCGACGTTGGCCGCTGCATCAACCCAAACCGATCCAGAGAACAGCGGGGACCTCCACAGAAGATCCGCAATCGTAAGTGTCTCCCTTTTTACTTCTCAGATCCTCATTTTAGGGTTTCCAAGCTCCTGTGTGTTCTTCATAGTTCATCATAGTTCATTGTAGTTCTTCCACTACCAGCCTTTTCTGATCCAAAAAGTTATATATATTCTCGCGCGGTAGTGTTTTTGTACCTCTTCTTGATCCACAGATCCCTTTCTCTGATTAAAAGGCTGCTTCAGAACTTACCGACTCCTCTGTACTGAACTTTTCAGGTCTAGAATTGTTTTCATTTTGAATAACCATTTGATCTGGAATAATACCAAGCAATGTAGGAAACTTGTTTGTCTCAATACTTAGCTGAATTTGCCTTCTTCAAATATCTGTAGTCATGGCGGCTTATCATGTCGGCTTAATTTTCCTTATATGTCATTAGCCCTTAACTAAGCCGCCATTACTTGTTTGCATCTTCATCACTTAACTGTCAATCTCACCATTAAACTGAACCGGCATGTTGCTTTTCTTTTCAGTTCTTCTTTGCGCATCATGCCGTCCAAAACACCAACCATCTATAACTGGGTTCCTTCAACCATAACTAAGGAACGTTTAAAAGAGTTCTTCACCATAGGATTTCTGCCAGCGAAAACCGTCATGTCTTACCGTGCCCCTGACCCGGAAGAAGAACGGCCCAATCGAAGAGACGGTGAGGTGATCGTTTTTACTGACCACATGAACCATGGCTTCTCACCGCCCGGCTCAAAGTTCTTCAGAGAGGTCCTCCACTTTTTCAAGCTCCACCCTCAAGATATCGGGCCCAACTCCATATCCAACATCTGTAACTTCCAAGTGCTCTGTGAGGTATATCTCCAACAAGAGCCGACCGTGGAGTTATTTAGAGAATATTTTTATCTAAACTGGCAAAACGAGTGCACCAACGGCCTTAGCTTAGAGCTTGGAGGCATATCAATTCAGCGCTGGTAGGGTGCCGTCTTCCCCCTCATTGTCTTACCAAGTCACCCAAAGGACCGGAACCATACTTGGTTCTATTGCCAGGACACTTCACAAGGAAACGAGAAGCCACTGTCGGGTTATCACCCCGATCATCTTGACTCCAAGTTCGCGCTTCCTGACAAGCTTACCGTCGCTGAACGCAAGAGGCTGATACCATCTATCAAAAGGATCAATGCCCTGTTGGGGAACGGGTTAACTGGAGTTGATTTGACCCGCTGTTGGATCTCATGGCGGGTCATCCCTTTGAGCCGCCGGTCAAAGCTGATGTATGAGTATGGTGGAGGCCCGGATGATTCTCTTCATCACAGCCCTATTCAATTGATAGAAGAAGATATTTTCGCAATGTCAACTCTTCTGGTGAACGGGAAATACAAAGATTGCAGTGTTGTCGGGTTAAACCCCTTCTGCCAGCTTAACCCGGTGCCAGAAGTAAGAATGTCGTTATTTCTCTCTTTTGTATTTTCCCAGCCGTATTGTTTTAATACATGCCTGACTCTTTATCTTGTTTTTTACCTGTCTGCAGGCCAACTCTGACTTCTGGAAAGTTAAGTATGACCACGAGGCTGCCAAGAAAGTGAAAGCCGCCGCCATAAACGCCAAGAAAACGACCCGGAGGTCGAAAAAGAAGAAAAAGAGCATTGCTGAAGATTTGATGAAGCTTGATGATACATCTGACTCGTAGGTAGCCCTTGATTCCCTTGGCCAATTTTTTAACAATCTTATTGACACTGATCATTACCAGGATGACACTGGGGCCAGTCAGGCTGTGGAAGCAGAGGTAACTATCATTTCCTCCGACTCAGAGCCCTTGCCAAGACAAAAAGTTCGACGAGTGATCCGTAAAGTAAGGTTTTCTAACCCTTTAGCTCACTTGGATCCCAACTTTCGTTTGAAAAAGCAGCAACATGAAAGCCGCTGTCAAGCTTGGACTGAAGATGAGCCGGCTGTCGTCCTTCAATAAACTCCTCAGAAGCGTCCGAATGAGGTTTACTTCTTTCTGTCTTTAACTCTTTTTAATGGATCCTTCCCCTTGTATTACTTTTAACTCTATTGTATCCTTTCAGGAGGTGTCTCGCTCTTCTGGCGACTCATCGCAGATGCAATTTCCGGCCTTCAAGACTGCCCCTGGGTAATGAAAAATCCTCATATTTTCCGGGTTGTTCAAATTGTATCTTTATACTGATGATCTTGCAACATTTTTCTTAGTGGCCAAGCTAAATCCAAGAAAGCGAAGGTAGCTAAACCGGTGGAAGACCCGCCAGTGCTTGCGTCTGACCCGGCCAGGCCATCTTCTCCATTAACCGACGCTCCAGCAGACCCGCCTGTTGATGTAGAAGCAAATCCTCCTGAGCCGTTGTTTGATGAGACCACTGTGAACCCTTCCGCTACTGGACCATCAAGCTCAGCCAACCTGCCATCACCGTCTGCACAAGACGTTCAGATCATCGGCAGCCGCTTTATTGAATCAGGGAATCCAACCGTGCTGGCTCGGTGTTTTGCAAAACAAGAGGCATTGGAGAGGCAGAAAGTTCGCTTTGACGTTTCCAACTATGACCATCTAAATGCCAATGATATTTTATCTGGCTATCTTAGCCATGTACACTCCAGTCGCGACTCTGAGATTGAAATGGTCAAACAGCTGCAGTTGAAATGCGAGGTACGTTCTTCCGGCTTATCTATATTCCTTAAGCCCCCAAGTCTTTAGATTATGAGAGAACCGGAATGATCTGTAGACTTTAAAATATAGGCCAAGACCTTTACCTTTGAAACTTTTCTTGAATTCAATAGAACAAAGCTTCACCTGTAGTCCCCAAGGGCCGGTTCGTTTTGATCATAAATGAGCCGATACTTTAAATTGTTTGGTACCGTATTCAAAGGACTTAATATTCCGGCTTAACCTTGAGAAACTTGCTGAACTGCATACATTAGCCCCCAAGTGCCAAGTGATGTTACTTTGTAAGGTACTTGGGACTTAAAGTATGTCTTTAGAGTCATAAAATTTTGATTTGGCATACATTAGCCCCCAAGTGTCAAGTGGTTTTTTGTGAAGTACTTGAGACTTGAATCTTGATTTTTGAACTTGAAGCAAAATCTTGACTCATCCGAATGTTTTGCAGAATGCCTTATCTGAATTGAACTCGCAATTGACTGATGCGAAGACCCGGCTAGTGAGTCAGGAGGCAGAAATCAAATCTGCTAATTCTAAACTGTAAATAAGTCTCTTTGAGACGGAAAATTTAAATATCAGCTTCGCTGCCAAGAAGAAAACTTGGGAAGAAGAAAAAACGCTTCTGACCCAACGTGCTGAGAAGGCCGAAACAACCCTTAAAGAGATTTCAACAGAGTTGAACGGTTTAAAGGGTCGGGTGTCTCAAATGGTGGCTGTCATCTTTGGTAAGCCGTTCGACTTTAATTTTGTGTGCTTTTCACTGATCCGGAATATAAGCCGCCAGCTGACTTTGTGTATAAAATATGTGTAGGCCCTTGAAGCAAAAATCTCAGCCAAGACCCTTTGATTAAACTGAAGTCAGTGTATACTTTGGTAGAACAACTATATATTGGCGCACAGCGGGCTCTTTCCACCATCTCTCCTGCCAATCAAGGACCCAACCGGCTCAGCAACATACTGAAGAAACTATCGATCCTGCCTGCCAGGTTTCAAGAAGTGAAACGCTCCTGCGCGCGAGCCGGAGCTTTGACTACCCTGAGCCGCTCCAAGGCTTGGGTGCCAGACCTAGACCCGGCGGATGTGGCCAGAGGATGTCTCGCCATGAAGTAAGATGGTTCTCCTTTTGAGCAGGATGACTTCATGGCTTACGTGCGCGGAGTCCGACCTCAGGCAACTACCCTTGGAGAGGACACAAACATTGACAAATACCAGCCGAGATTTGATGCTGAAAATAATAAGATGGCGACTCCCTCATACAAGGTGACGGATTTGATCCCACCTGTAAGAGAAAACACATTTGCCCTGGAGGTTGACCCGGCAGGCCTGATCGACGATGAAGCAGAATTCGTCGCCGTGAATGGTTTTGACTGGTCAAAACCCAACTTCTAGCCAACAGAGGGCGGTGAACCGCCGAGGGAGGAATAATAACCATCTTCATTTGCTTATAAAAAGTCGTGTAATAGTTTAGTTGTGAAAACACTGAATGCCTTGCTTATGCCAGCGTGCATAAAACACTGTATGTGACTCCGTGTTTCCTGATGGCAATATATGCATTATACTTGATGATCGTTTCTGCAACACTTTAAATCTGTACCCTGTAGAGACAAGAAAATACTGGCATGGCGGCTTAGAATCAAACGGGTTAAAACACCCGGCTTATATCCAATACGCTCATCATAATAGAAAAACAGAAAGCGGATATAAATAAAGGACAAGGGCTGAAACTAACTCTTTAGTTAATGCACTAGGCAATTATATATAAATAATAGCCATACTTGTACCTTTGATCCTTAGACCACCGGCTTGAGTAACCCGGGTAATGAAGCTGATAACTCAATCTTTCTGAGAAGTCAATACCTTTGAATACTTCAGTAATCGTTATACCTTGGTAGCCATGTTGCCAAATAGACAAACCGGCGAAGAGGATCATGCTAATTATTTGCAACAAGAAACTCAAAGGCAAATAACAGTTAACAAGTATGATTTAACCTTATATTTAAAGGTTGGTGGCTTCTGATTCGAATACGACTAGTAAACCGGACCAAAGGGGTTAAGCTAAGGTTCGAATACGACCATATAGCCCCCAGTGGCTGTGGCGTTGCGCCGATCAAGAGGGTACCGACAGCTATGTTCTCTTTGGTCCGAATACGACCTATGTTTGAATAGGAAGCCCCCAAATGACCTTGAGAGGTTTTTAACGACCATGATTCAAATACGATCCAAGTCGGACTCAAAAGGGGTTAAGCTATGATTAGGATATGATCAAGAAGCCCCCTAGTGAGTTTGGCCTTGAGCCGATCAAGAGGGTTACGACAGCTATGTTCTCTTTGGTTCGAATACGACCTATGTTTGAACAGGAAGCCCCCAAGTGACCATGATAATTGCAGCTAGATTCGAATACGATCATAAGCCGGACCAAAAAAGGTTAGACTTGATTCAAATATGATCAGCTCCTTAATAGTCATTTGAGAATAAGAAATAACAAAGATGCATAATCTTTGAAAATAAAAGAGACCGATGGTCTTGCTTTATTACTTATCATGGTATATACAATGCTAAAGTATGTACATGATGAGAGCCGGTAGCTCAGGTGTAGTATGGACGAAGTTGAGCAATGTTCCATGGCCGGCGGGTCTCCTCCTCTGACTTACGTGAATCTTTGTGTTCTCGAACGTCAATGAGGTAATACGACCTGTTGTTTAAGTTCTTGATGACCACAAAGGGTCCTTCCCAAGGTGGGGATATCTTGTGTGCATCTGACAGATCCTGGATGAGCTGGAGCACCAGGTCGCCTTCCTGAAAAGTTCTGGATTTGACCCGGCGGATGTGATAACGGTGCAGGTCCTGTTGATAAATTGCTGATCGAGTCGCTGCTAAATCTCTTTCTTCATCCAACAAGTCAAGTGCATCCTGTCTGGCTTTTTCATTATTAGCTTAAACATAAGCCGCCACACGGGGCGAGTCATGATGGATGTCACTAGGCAACACTGCCTTTGCTCCTTAAACCATGAAGAAAGGTGTGTAACCTGTAGACCTGTTGGGCATGGTGTTGATACTCCACAACACCGAGGGTAATTCCTCTACCCAGCAACCCGGCATTCGCTGTAAGGGAACCATGAGCCGGGGTTTGAGACCTTTTAAAATTTCTTGATTTGCTCTCTCAGCTTGACCATTGGATTGAGGATGAGCTACAGAAGAAACATCAAGCGGGATGTGCTCACGTTGACAAAACTCCTCCATAGCTCCTTGGGATAGATTAGTGCCATTGTCAGTGATAATGATGTGTGGAAAACCAAAACGGAAGATCACCTTTTTCATTAACTGAACCGTCGTGGCCGCGTCACACTTACTCACTGGCTCTGCCTCAACCCACTTAGTGAATTTATCAACCGCCACCAAGAGATGTGTCTTTTTATCCTTAGACCTTTTGAAAGGTCCCACCATGTCAAGCCCCCAGACCGCAAACGGCCAAGTGATTGGAATCATCCGGAGTTCTTGAGCCGGCACATGTTCTCGTCGTGCAAATTTTTGACATCCATCACATCTGCTGACCAAATCCTCTACATCAGCGTGAGCCGTCAACGAGTAAAAACCGTGACGAAAAGCTTTAGCCACCAGAGATTTTGACCCGGCGTGATGACCACAATCGCCTTCATGGATCTCACGAAGTATTTCTTGACCTTCTTCGGGGGAAACACACCACTGAAACGCTCCGGAGACACTGCAATGGTATAATTCTCCATCCGAAATTGTCATTGACTTAGACCATCGGGTTATCTGTCGAGCCAGGGTCTCATCTGCTGGCAACTCTCCCGGGGTCATGTAAGCCAAGAACGGCACTGTCCAATATGGGATGACATGGAGAGCCGCCACCAACTGCGCCTCCGGGTCAGGAACAGCTAAATCTTCTTCTGTGGGCAACTTGACAGACGGGTTATGCAAAACATCCAAAAAGGTGTTAGGAGGTACTAGCTTACGCTGAGACCCCAACCGGCTTAAAGCATTAGCCACTTCGTTCTTTCGTCGGTCAATGTGCTCCACCTGATAACCTTTAAAATGCCCTGCAACAACGTCAACCTCCTGGCGATAAGCCGCCATGAGAGGGTCCTTGGAATCCCACTTGCCTGATACCTGTTGAGCCACTAAATCTGAGTCGCCAAGAAATCTGACCCGGCTCAAACTCATCTCTTTTGCCACTCGAAGACCGAGCAAGGCTTCATACTCTACTGCGTTGTTAGTGCAAGGAAACATCAACCGTAACACATAACAAAATTTGTCACCTCGCGGAGAGGTTAACACAACTCCAGCCCCCGAGTCTTCCAACTGTCTGGACCCATCAAAATGAATAGTCCAATATGTGTTGTCTGGTTTCTCTTCTGGCATGTGCATCTCTGTCCAGTCATTAATGAAGTCAACCAGTGCTTGAGATTTGATCGCAGTACGTGGCACATACTTCAACCCATGAGACCCAAGCTCAATTGCCCACTTGGCGACTCGCCTAGTGGCTTCTTTGTTTTGAATGATGTCTCCCAAAGGAGCAGAGCTAACCATGGTGATTGGATGTCCCTGAAAATAATGCTTAAGCTTCCGGCTTGCCATGAACACCCCATATACAAGCTTCTGCCAATGTGGATATCGTTGCTTGGATTCAATTAGCACCTCACTGACGTAGTAAACCAGCCATTGAACCGGATGCTCCTTGCCAGCCTCCTTGCGCTCCACCACAATAGCCACACTAACAGCTCGTGAGTTGGCGGCCACATATAACAACAGCGGCTCTTTCTCAACTGGACCAGCCAGGACCGGCGGCTCAGCAAGTTGTGTCTTCAAATCTTCAAAAGTAGAATTTGCAGCATTGCTCCAAACAAAATCATCTATTTTCTTCATCATCTGATACAGAGGCATTGCCTTCTCCACTAGCCGGCTTATGAACCGGCTCAAAGCAGCGACATGACCCGCCAGTCGTTGAACGTCATTGATGCATGTTGGTTTGGCCAGAGATGTAATTGCCTTGATTTTCTCCGGGTTAGCCTCAATACCTCGGTTAGACACCAAAAAACCCAAGAGTTTGCCGGCTGGGACTCCAAAAACACACTTGGCTGGGTTAAGCATCATTTTGTAGACCCAGAGATTATTGAAAGTCTCTTTCAGATCTGCGACCAAGGTTTCCTCCTTCCTGGATTTTACCACTATATCATCCACATAAGCATGAACATTGCGTCCAATTTGATTGTGAAGACAATTCTGCACACACCATTGGTAAGTCTCCTGGGCACTCTTCAGCCTAAAAGGCATAGACACATAGCAGAAAGCTCCAAAGGGAGTGATTAAAAGTCATCTTCTCCTGATCTTTGACTACCATCTTGATCTGATGATAACCTAAATACGCATCCAAAAAACTCAAACGTGTGCAACCCGCCGTAGCATCAATGATCTGATCAATACGGGTGAGGGCAAAAGGATCAGTCGGACAAGCCTTGTTCAGATCGGTGTAATCCACACACATACTCCAGGTGCTGTTCTTTTTTAGTACAAGCACCGGGTTGGCTAACCACTCTGGGTGAAAGACTTCCACAATGAACCCGGCCGCCAAGAGCCGGGCCACCTCTTCTCCAATGGCCTTGCGCCTTTCTTCATTGAACCGTCAGAGAAACTGTCTGACAGGTTTAAACTTTGGATCAATATTGAGAGTGTGCTCAGCGAGTTCCCTCGGGACACCCGGCATGTCTGAAGGTTTCCATGCGAAGATGTCCCGGTTCTCACGGATGTACTCGATGAGCGCGCTTTCCTATTTTGGATCCAAGTTAGCACTGATCATGAACTGCTTGGATGAGTCGCCAGGCACAAAGTCAACCATCTTTGTGTCATCAGCTGATTTGGACTTCAACACCGGCTCATGCTCTGTTGTTGGTTTCTTTAATGATGTCATGTCTGCCGGGTCAACATGATCTTTGTAAAATTTTAACTCCTCTGTTGCACAGACAGATTCAGCATAGGCAGCATCACCTTCTTCACACTCCAAGGCTATTTTCTGGCTCTCGTGTACTGTGATGGTGCCCTTATGACCCGGCATCTTAAGCTGCAAATACACATAACACGGCCGAGCCATGAATTTGGCATAAGCCGGCCGTCCAAACAGAGCATGATACGGGATTTTGATCTTAACCACCTCAAAGGTTAATTTTTCTACTCTAGAGTCATACTCATCCCCAAAGGCTACTTCCAGTTCAATCTTACCCACTGGGTATGCCGACTTGCCAGGAACCACACCATGAAAAATAGTGTTGGATTGTTTAAGACTCTTATCAGTCAATCCCATCCGGCGGAACGTCTCATAATAGAGGAGTTGATGCTGCTGCCTCCATCCATGAGTACTTTAGTGAATTTGTATCCACCAACCTGAGGTGCCACCACCAAAGCCAAGTGACCCGGATTATCGACCCGGGGCGGGTGATCCTCCCTGCTCCACACAATAGGCTGCTCTGACCAACGTAAGTAACGTGGAACCGCCGGCTCAACAACATTGACTGCTCTCTTATGAAGTTTCTGGTCCCTTTTGCATAAACTGGTGGTGAACACATGATACTGCCCACTACTTAGCTGCTTTGGATTGCTCTGATATCCGGACTGCTGTTGCTGATTACCTTGGTTGGGTTGCGGATTATACCCTCCTTGGTTACCAGGGTGACCCTGACCGTGGAAACCTCCTCCACCTGAGTCGGCGCCCGGGCCTTGGAAACCGCCTCCACCTGAGCCGCCACCTGGGTCGTGACCTCCATCAAACGCGTTTGAATTTTTAAACGCCTTCATGATCATACAATCTTTCCACGGGTGGGTGGCTGGCTTCTCCCGGGTGTCGTGTCTTGGACAAGGCTCATTCAATAATTGCTCAAGGGTGGGACCTGACCCGCCCGACCGAGGGGGTTGTCTGCCCTTACGCCGTTGATTTCCGCCCTGTGCATTGGTGTTAGCAACAAACTCATCAGCCTTACGTTTATTACCTCCTTGATTTGCCGGGTTATGATGGTGACCCTTGCCGTTGTTGTTCTTCTTTCCCTTCGTTGCCTTTTCTTCGTTAGACACCGGGTCCTTGGTAGTATCAGAATCAGCATACTTGATGAGGGCCGCCATTAACGTTCCCATGTCATTACAGTCACGCTTGAGCCACCCCAGCTTCTGCTTCAGAGGTTCGAAACGGCAATTTTTCTCCAACATTAAGACTGCTGAGCCGGCATCCATCTTATCAGATGAATGTATTATCTCCTTGACCTGGCGCACCCAATGGGTTGTGGATTCACCATCCTCTTTCTTGCAATTGGTCAGGTCCACAATCGACATAGGCTTCTTAGACGTGTCTTTAAAGTTCTGGATGAACCGGGCCTTCAACTCCGCCCATGAGCCAATAGAATTGGGTGGCAATCCCTTCAACCAAGTACGAGTTGTTCCATCTAACATCATAGTGAAATACTTGGCCATTGCTGCATCGCTGACCTCCAATAACTCCATAGCCATCTCATAACTCTCAATCCAAGCCACGGGCTGTAAGTCAGCGGTGTAATTAGGTACCTTACAAGGCCCCTTAAAGTCCTTTGGCAAACGCTCATTACGTATGGCCGGCACCAAGCAAGGAACGCCTCCGGTTCTTGTGGTCACTCCTACCTCGACCGAGGTTGCTGGATAAGCCGAAAAAGTTTGATGAGCCGCCTGATCTGCTACCATTTGAACTGCTCGCTCCGCCTCTTAACGAATCCTCTCCTGATCCGCCAAGTTAAGGGCTCCAGCCCGCACCGGCTCATGCATGTATGGCCGGTTGTGGCGTTGAGCATTGCTTGACATATCTTCGGATTCCATATGCCTACTGTAACTCGGGCTCCGGCTTGGGCGAGGAGTTGAATGGATCCTATCTCGGTTGTAGGAGTATGCATCCTGCTGCGCTAGAGCTGTTTGAAGAAGTTCTCTTACCCTCCGTGTTTCAATTGCCGTCGGTGAGTCACCTTCCATCGGAAGAGCCGCCAGACGAGCCGATGCTGCGATGAGGTTTTCCAAAGGGTTGGAGAAGTGACGCGGTGGCGTTGGGATGTAATGAGGTAGAGCGGTAATTATACGAGGTGGATCCATGGCACGCGGCTGGACCGCTGCGCCGGGTGTTGTAATCCGGGGTGCCTCCGGCGGGTTACTTCACCCGGCTCCGGGTGTGTGAAAAAGATTCCTAGGATCAAGCGTCAGAGGCAGACATGATTGGGTTTTATGATGCCTCCTCCCCATGACCTCGTTCGACGCGTTCAGATCCACCGAGAGCCGGAAGGTCTCCGCTTCAAGCTGTTGAGCACAAACGTCCAAAGCTGCCCGCTCTGCTGCCATCCTGACTTCCTCTGCGGCTAGATTTTCCTTAGCTTTCATCATCTCTTCACGTACGCATGCCACCTCCGCATCATGCTGGGCTTTATCCGCCGGCTCTACCACGGCAGTCAACAGAGTTGTTAGTTTATCCATGAGGTCCATCAAGATCTGAGCCGGGGGGCGCGCGGGGTCTCCTGACCCGGCTGCAGCCGACCTGGTAGCTGTTGCCGCCGCTGCTGTAGAGTTCTGCTCGGGCTGTGTCCCTGCCATGAAGACTCCGGCCCAATTCGGCGGCTCAAGAGGGTCCGGAATACTGCTGCCATCGGAACAGCCCCCGAGCATGCCGTCCTGCAGCTAGTACAAAGAGTTTGTCTCGCTCGGTGATGATGCGGTGTCAGAACAGACGGCCGTCTCACCGCCCTCCACCTCCTCCAGAGTATTCACCGCCATGGACGCAGCATACAAAGGCATGCTTCACGGCAGATTGAACACAGGCGGTCCTCGCGCGCCGAGCCGTTTCGATGAGGTCGGTGTGGACGTCCGACTCAGGACCTGACTCGCCGATCTGGCCGATGAAGACGTGAATTCCGCCGAAGGGGACCCGGTACCCGTACTCAATTGAGCCGGCCTCGGGGCATCAGCCTTCGTCGTCGATGTAGAGCTTGCCGCGACGACTCTTGGTCATCCGGCCCACAGCGTATCCCTTTAGCCCTTCGAAGCTGCCCTTTAAAAACTCAAATCCATCGTGCGCTGGCCCCACGGTGGGTGCCAACTGTCGTGGAATTGTCACGACAGATGTCCTAGAGCAAGGACTTAGTCGTAGGGCCATCGCACTAGGAAGCTTAAAGGGGTTAATCGGGACAAAGGACACGAGAGGGTTTTATACTAGTTCGGCCCCTTATGATGAAGGTAAAAGCCTACGTCTAGTTGGGATTGGTATTGCTGGGGTTTCGATCACCAAGAGGCTCAACTCGCCGGCTTAGTTATCGACTTGTTCTTTCTTCCCTAAGCCGCCACCGGGTCGTCCCCTTATATACAGGGGTTGACGCTTGGTGGCCTACAGAGTCCCGACCGACTCATAATCGTGTCCAGCTCGGTGACTTCCTTTACATGCCTTTCTTGGCGGTTCACAATATCAGGCCTTAAACCGCCTCCAGGCCTTTGGGCCTTCTATAATATTTAATAAACTATAATCTTGAATGTTTACTGGGCTTCTTGTGTAACCCGCCATTGGGGCTGACCCGGCCCCTCCTGGGCGGGTCATAACTAATAGTAATATCCCCAACAGTAATTATAGATATGATAATACTGGAAGGTATAGAGGATAATGAAGATAAGATGCAGATTGATGCTACATAATCAACTGCCAATCCCTGGAAGTACAAGCGTTACAGGACTAAATGTACTGACGAGAGCAATGGGCTACACTTCTGCACTGGCATTGTCTATGTATTCTACTTGTTGGTAAGATTAAATATAGATCCGATCTTTTTTAGTAAATGGTGGGCGAGGGAGATAAGATGCAGAATGCTACAAAATGAACCAATCCCTCTTCCCATAATACAAGAGTGTTTTGAACACTGGTGTACTGTACAAAACGTTCTTATATTATGGGACAGAGGGAGTAGCTGTTAATGTAAGTACAGTGATAGACCACGTTCAGTCCTTACAAGAGCACTGCAGAGCTAAACCTCTTCAAAAGCATTGGGTTGATTCTAAATTTATGTAAGAGTCCATACGGATCTTATAATGTCCACCAAATGGACGATTACGAGGCTAACATGTGCAGTGATGCTACATAATCAAACAGCTATGAAAGTAAGTATGGTCATACAGGGCAAGAGGTACTCACAAGAGCAATGCAGTGTGCAGTATAGTTGCGAGATTCTGTGGTCCCTTGAGAATGAATGTTCTTCTGCTAACAGTTTTCGTACAAGTGAGACATTAAGGCAAATGCAGAAATGTAGTTCAAATTGTGATGTGATATCATAGACAGTACCTTACACTGCAGCCGAGACCAATGTGTAACAAGATTATTCCAGTCACCGTCGGATAAATGTAGCACCGGAGACTTTATAGAAATTTCGTTCAGAGGCTTGCCATCGAAGTGCGCTTGCCTTGGATAGGAACGATACTTCATCAACGAGTGCTTGAAAAGCGCAACCACTCGTCATCACAATCCAGTTTGCTCCTCGCCTATTTAAAAGAATGAAATCTTGTGTCTTCTTTCAGCAGAAACATATGCAATAATGACCATGAATAACATTAGTACATTACTTACGCGTAAGTTGCGGAGGAAGACTGGAAATTGTTCTGTGTCTATGGTATAATCTTTCCATGAAGGAAAGATGCGCACAAAGTTCCTGACAACAACATAAGCTTCGTCTTCTAATTTGGGAAGAAATGGAACATGGGTCCTATTTGCTGTAATTGGGGCTCTCTCTGGTTCGAAAAGGGATTTGGCAACTGGATTTGGTGTACTCTTTGCTGGAATGGGGGTTTTGCGTCGTACAGCTGGTGCTATGTCAACTGGCATAATCATATTGTCTGTTGCAGTTGGGGTCTGCTGAGTTGGGGCATCAGAAATGACCAGTGTAGTAGGGCTAGAGTCTACTAGAGTTGGGGTATTTTGTGGGTCAGGTGATATTGCAACTACACCTAATGGGCTATTTGATTTATCAGGTGCCACTACCTTTTCCAAATACTTTGCTTGTGCTCCTCCATGATCAGCAATCGCCCTCTTCCTTTTGAACGTCTGATACACAAGAACAGCATTTGAATGGATAAATATGATATGATGACAGATGGAATATGTACTGAAAATGGATAGGCATGGTGTATTCACATACACGATGAGTAAACTAAGCTAATGGCATTTCAACAAAGTAGAAGCAATGCAAAGCATCAGTTGCAAGATATGTGCGAGCAATGTAACCTTGGAAAGTTAGAGCAAGTACCTTGATGGGTGAATAAGATAGGGCATCTTCCTCTGACTCCTCCACTAGGGAGCTACATTGACTTAGGTCTCCCTCTAGCTCAGAATCACTGTTAGGATCATATTCTGAGCATGAATTTGTAGGTGGAGAGCGTTTGCATTGCATTGCATCCAGACTTGATTTCAGTCCCTTAATGCCAAGTTTGACAGCCATGGCATTGTTCTGCTTTATTCTTTTCATGCGTGCAAGCTCATAATCATTATGATGTTGTTCAGAATCTGAGATTCATGAAAACATAAAAAGTAGTCAGATTATCTATGGAATGCATTGCGGATTCAACTCTGAGAGTGTCTCCCTATAAACCCCTGCATATGCAAAGTTCACCTCCCCAACCGTGCTGACCAGACCACACACAGAAATACAAACCCCTTATGTCTCTATAACAGGCAAGCACACATTTCAAAACTGAAGTAGGAACATTAGAATCATATGAAATTCGTATTTGAACAAATAAACTAAGCAATTATGAATGGAGTAATGTTTAGCTTCAAGGTGGAGTGTTGGTAGTGCAACACAAAGCAAGTAGGCAGATTGTATTCCATGTAAAAGATCGAAACCTATGTAAAAGCTGGAAATGACACTTTCTTTCTATACAATGCAGTGTTCGTTACCCACACATGATGGAAGAGATCACATAGAGAAATACTATTCACTCATGTCTACGGTTCCAGTATTTAGAAACATGGTTGTCCACCCTAAAAGAATATTGACAACAAATATGACAAGGCAAGCATACATGTAGTGAATCAATCATTTACTTGTGAGCTTACTAGGACAAGTATGTAGAATTGTAACTACAGTAAGAGACCGTCCAAAATCTGAATGAAGAAGTTTGTCTAGCACTTATTGTTTGCAACTAATCGATGTGAATAATTGGATATTATATCGAATGAGTAAGAAAGACAAGTAAAATTGTCAACAAACCTGGCTTGCAGTAGTAATCTGGGTCAATGTCACTACGACCAACAATCCAAAATGACTAGTTTCTGTTCCGAGGGCCGGAATTTTGAAAACCCTGTGAACTTTAGAGGTACTAAAGATTATCGAAATACATCTAAACCATTAAGTATAGGTAGCACTGAGCACACAACAAACCCTAATGACAGTCCTGCCTAATGAGTAATGAATCAATTAGAAAATGGGTGATGAGGAGTGGCTGCTGAGTGTTGAGGACGTATCTCAGGATAAATCGGCTTGGCTTGGTGGGTGCTGCACGCCTGAGCCCTGAACAGACTAGGAAGGTAGGCACGGCGGCGCGCCCGGGCAGCGGTGACGCTCTTGGGCGAGCGGCTCCTGGCCTCCTGTTAGTCCGGCGTCTCCTCCTAGAGTCATGTCGTCCAGGGACGACAAGTCGCCGGCGAGGCAGGCGTCTGGGGGCGAGTAGAGATCGGAAGCTCGCAGCAGAACAGAGGGGAATCGGGGCCTGGGACAGCCCACCGTGGGCACCCTGTAGAGATACACACCCGAGCGGCGAACATGCATTTTTGAAACTAATTTAGGAACATTTAGCTGACCAATTGAACAACTCTGTTTTAATAATATCATATTCGTATTTGAACAACTAAGCTTGTTTAGCTTGATGGGTGGAGCAGTGTTATTATGACACGAAGCATGTATTCTGATCGTATAGTGATCATAAAAGGTGGAAACTCTAAGCATATTTTTTAGCAAAAGAGGGTTTCCCCTCCGATTTCTATTAAAGAAACCACCACGGAACCAACATGATCAATTAAACCCTAAGCATGATCAATTAAATCGTATTATGGTTGTGCCATGGTAGATTTGAAGCTGCAAACCGGAGAAATGATATTTAGCATCCATTGTTTGCTTCAAACTAAGAACTAAATTCTAAGATCTGAAAAGAAAGTAGAGTAACCAAGTTAAGATCTATTTTCTGGTTGAGATCAAAAAGTTGAGGAGATATGAAGTACCACCTCTCTTGCGGCGCCGCGTAGGCATCGGGGGTGCGATGGTTGTCGGTGGCGTTGAACCAGATCTGCGACAGTAGACGGGTGCATCAGGGGATAAGTCCCGTTGTGGTGGAAGAGAAGGTCGTGTGAGCGGCCCCGGCAAAGAGGACGATGGCGCCGATGAAGCGAGAGGACGCGATGCAAGGCTATTGGTCCATCGCCATGGATGAGAAACGTCCATCTCTAGCAGTGGACGACGCGGTCTTGGTAGGCGCTCCAGCATAGTGGAGGACGGTGGCGATGGATGTGGTGGAGGACGGCAGCGATGGATGGGGTGGCGGACGGAGGGTGGTGTGGGGATGGGGTGTTCTAGCGCGGACGGTGTATGAATGGGAAAATGGAGGGAGAGGTACGGGGAACCATGTTTTTGGGACGCGCCTGTCTGAAATATGGGAAAGTTACGAACTTAGCCCCCGTTTAAAATTTGGATGTCTCATCGATTGGGGATAGGACAGTAATCTCGCATCTCGCCAATATTTGCCCAGAGCGATTTCAGGCGAGAAGAGGGTGGTTGGCGCCCACGGTGTATGAACGGGGCTGACAGGTAGGGCGGTTGTGTCACGTCTAAGTGAAGTTACAAACCTGCCCCTATTGAAAATATTTGCCTACATCGATTTCGGCCGAGTCGAGTTTGTTTTGCCGCCCATCGTGTATGAATGGGGAATGGAGGGAGAAACAGAGGTCTTTCAGACGAGCTTGAATCAAATGAGTTTTGTCGCCCATGTTTGATGCCCATCGTGTCGGAATGGGCTCAGAGGCGGTCGTGTCACGTCTAATTGAAGTTACTAACCTACCCCTATTTAGAGCAGTGGAAATCGGGCCGATGGATTGTCTGTGTAATGGGTAGACAGTAATTTCCATCTCCCAAACACTTGGCTTCGGGCAGCCGACGTGGGAGTGGACATTTTGCTGCTTCTTTCAAATTTTGGGACAATAAGCATCCATGTTTACCCTGGCAACTAAATTCGAATCCATTTTGTATTCCTATATGAATCTTTATAAATCATTCTATGTGTTTTTATATATCTTCAAAAGGACGACAAAGATGTATTCTACTGTCATATATGAATATGGTTTACAAATGCCGATACTCAAATTCAGAAACTAGAATCCAGTTTAAGGTGAATTCGAATATTTGGAACACTTCATGTCCAACTCAAATGTCACACGCAGCATAATGTGTACTCCCATTTAGATATGTACACAAGCGATGTATCAAGATTCAAATACCGAGTCAATCAACCAAGAATGTACAGAACTAACAGACATATAAACACTTATAGAGTATATGGATCAATAATATCAACTAACATACATAAGCCAGGCCGCTGTACTTTTTTTTGGCTACAACAACATCCTTTTTTTAGCCAGCATCTTGGCCCTTTCCGATGCGTGCCACTTATGGTCCATCTATACTACTACTATTGCTGAATGCACATTCAGCCCGATTGGCATATTTGTAGGTCTGGCACAGCAATCCAAATGAAATGTCTCCGAGTCTTATCAATTAATACAGACTTGTGCTCAAATAAAATTACAAACCAAAAAAACAATTATTACATGATCTCTAAAACAAATGGTTTGATTGATTACATGAACAGACAACACAAAGGTTATTCAACTATGGAAAGAACATTTCACCTATGATTTACCAAGTAGGAATTTAATTTCCTTTTTTCCTTCAGGACCTTAACAATCTGGTCAGTCTCAGCTTGCTTCGTTTTGAAATCCACCAAATATTTAATGGTTGTCTTGAGTACTGCTTGTGATTGTGTTGTTTGCTTCCTCAACATGTCAACTTCATCTCTAAGTGCAGAAGCAGAATCTCTTTCTACCACTAGTTTAGCCTCTAGAGCATCAGCAGTTGGCAATTCATAATGCACGATTGGGCGGTGCCACTGCTGTGGGATGATGCAACATCCATGGGGACCTTGCTCTTTGATCTTGGGCTAACCTGTTTTGCCATTAAAGTTCCGATTGGATTCAGAAAAGTTGAAGTTAGCAAAACATCTCAACTGGGAGTTATAACAGCAAACCAGTTAAACAAACAAGGAATTAAAGAGTTTCAATTGGATGCTGAAAAGTAGTTATTAACATCATTGTAACCCGCTGTTGCAACAACAAAGCAGTTAAACAAACAAGTAGATATTTAAGTTAAGGCAAACAGGTAATTCTTAATAGTAAGTATGAAACACATAGATAGGCGCAGTCTACAATATGATTAACAGGCTGTGCCATTATGTAATCAGTAGCAAACTAAATTAAGCCAAGCAACGTAATTGAACAATTTTGCAATAAGTGGCTAACTAAAATTCCGAGAAGCAGGTAACTGAACTTACGCTAGTTCTTTGTACAGGCACACTGCAACTTCTTTTTCGCTTACAAGGTTGTACGAAGGAGTCCATGGCATCAATTGCTTGGATACGCAGTCCCAATACTTCTTTCTTCCCACACTGCATGGGTAAGTCGAATGGTTAATCTGGTAAGATGGTGCGTCCTTGATATGTTATATGAGGACGTGTAGTCAGACTAGTTGTAGCCAAACACATCACACTGGCTTTTACTGTATATTTCATGCGATTACTTTTGGCATATCGAGATCTAAGCAATCTACAATAGGATGAAAAGACTGGCATCCTTCACATTATTGGCGAACTCAGTTCATAGAAACAAGCAATTCAACCATTCTGTGGGTAAATCAAAAGCGCCACTGGAATATTTTTCACTATCCAATCATACACGCAAAAAGGGGCGACGCCGCCATAGGGGCTGGTATGGGCGGCCGCCTCAGGTGGCTGGAAAGTGTGCACCTAGTTTGAGTCGTCCAGGTTGGCCCATGCTAGTTTTGTTCGTCCCAACGCACGAGCAGGCAATGTAAAAAATGAAGAAAAATGTTTCAATTTGGATGGGCCAATAAGATAAGTGCAAGGCAGGCCCTATAGTAGGCTCGCGGCCCAAACGAGCACCTCCCATATCGATCAACAGCAGGAAAAATCCCAATTCATTCGCTCCAGCCTCCAGTCTGGGTCGCTCCTAACCTAGCCGCCGCTGGACAGACCGACACAGCACTTCCTCGCGCCCTCGTTGGGCGGTCACCGGGCTTCAAGCAAACAGAAGGACAAGAAGATGAAGATCCAACCCTGGGTGTAGCCTGCGTGGGAGGCAGCGGCGGCAGCACGGGCATGGCATCGAGCTTGCGCAAACGGACAGTCGCAGCTTGCAAGAGTAGCATGTGCAACGCGCAGGTACATCACATCCCTGATTATATCTAACTCAACTCTTTAATTTCTGGCCAATAGTTAAACCTGACGGTGTTGTAAAACTGCTTGTATGTAGGGAATCTATGAGAAAACGAAACCAATTTCTACTTATTTATAACTCCCCCAATCAATACTGAACTAACTGAATCTAATGTATCTAATCAAGTTTCCGGTGCAAACATACAAGCTCATGTTGTTCTTGAGCATGAAGTGTCCAATGAACATACTGCTAATGAAGGATTTGATGCAAACATTTTACATGCTCCTGGTGATGAACATATAGTGTCTAATGAGGGATCTAATGCAAGCATTTTGCAAGCTCATTGAAGGATTTAGTGTCTAATGATAATCTACTATGTTGAGAGAGACAGAGATTTGCAGGCATTGATGACAAGCAAATTATAGTGCATTTTCATAGCTTGAGGAAACGTCGAGGCCATCTACCAGAAAGTCCCCGTATCATGACAACATAGCATAAATACTTTTCTAATCTGTTGTTTGAAACTATTGGCATACTTGTGCAGGATAGATATATTGATATGCAGTTTGCGCACTGGTTATACGTGCAATTACACTTCGATATTTTCAGCCAGAGAACGAATAATTCAAGCAGGTACAGACCATGTTTGTAGTCCTTGTACACCATGTTGCATTTTGTGTTTTTTGGTGCTTGCATCATTTAGTGTTTATAATCTGAACTACTTTGGATCATTAGCTGGTTTTCAAAGTGCATGTAGCTTCACATTTCTCAAGTTATGTTGATTTCCGGAGTGCAAGTGCCTTCGTATTTTTTAAGTTAAATGTTCGCCCCTGGTAACTTGAATTCGTGGATCAGCCACTGCACACAAATCATACACGAATGCCAGTACGAATTAAATGAAATGCAGGGACTTACGCTAGCTCGTTGTACAGGCTCACTGCAGCTCTGCTTGCGCTTGGGATGTTCCATGTACAAGTCCATGTTACCACTTGCTTGGATGTGCAGGCCTTGTGCTCCTTGCATCCACCTCTGCATTTTTGACACGGCAAATGGTTGATCAAATAAGAGGAATCGACCTTGATGTTGTACCGAAGGACATATACTTACAAGGTTATACGGGTGTGCAGGATGTGTACCAGATCCCGTAGCACCGTCATGCTTCGCTAAAAAATGGATTTGCTTGTTTCAGATGATATCTCCAGAAGAAATAAGAGTTAAAGTTAGAGTTGCATAGGCGTGTAAGCTAAGAGAGCAGTGAAAGGATATCCAAACATCGTCGGAACAGTGCACAAGGGAGTGATGTGTGGATACCTAGTTCGGACCGGCGTTTGGGCATGCTCGCCTAGCTAGAGTGCGGGTCACTTCAGAGTCGTTGAGGGTGATGCGCTGGCGTTGGCTGGCCACGCACGGATGCAGATCTTGAGTGGCAGCAGAGCACTACGATGCGGTGGACGAGACCGGGTGTGAAGCCCTAACAGCCTCGGGGGGCGGAGGTGAGACGATGTGCTCGGTGAAGAAGCCCCGGTGAGCTGGGAGACGGCATCGGTGAAGCGCACCTGATGCGGTGGAACTCGATGTCTGTGAGGCACATCGGTTGCGGTGGACAATGTTGTTGGTGGACCACCCGGTGCGGTGGACGAGGGCGTAGATGAGGTAGCTCTGGTGCGGTGGTGAAGCGCGACAGTTGTCTTCGTCGTTGTCGTCGTCTGGCACAGAGGTGGGGAACGGTGGGGAAAGAGATGAGACAAGGGGCGATTCGAGGGTTGGCGGCGAATTAGGGATTTGAGCAATCTGGGCGCGGAAGGGGCGGTGGAGAAGAGAGGTTTTGCAGGGCTGGAATTAGGGCCGCCAGATATTTCAATCCGAAACATGGAAGCGCGAACTTATATTGTCGTCGTGGCGCCGAAGCATATTCCTGTCGGGGTGGTCGCGTGTGTCGGACGGACGCGTAGCACCCAGCCACCCACCCCCTCCCCCCCCCCAAAAAAAGGACGACGACAATATAAGTTCGCGCTTCCACATTTCGGACTATGCTTCGGTGCCTTAAGGCACCTGCCTATGTGTCCATGACATGTGGGCCCAACAGGTGGCTGGCCCACATGTCAGTGACCCAAAGGCAGTTGCCTTTAAGGCACCGAAGCAGCATCCACCCCGACATGACCCTGGTCTGCCTGGTGCGCCTACATTTGAGAATGCAAACGAATCTTCTTTCATTTCCAAACGAATCGGTATGTATTGCCATGCCCGTGTTTTCCTTGCAATAATTAGTCATTCGAAACGAGATACTCCATCCGTTCACTTTTGTAAGTCGTTTCAGACAATTTAAAATGAACTGTTTTGCACATTGTCTAAAATGTCTTGAAGGTCTTATAAAAGTGAACATAGGGAGTATTATAAATTAATTAATGAGGAGTTATTTGAAAAAAAATCGAAACGGTACCCACGCTAACGTGGATTAGAGTGTGTGTCACATAATTAGTTATTTGAATTAGAGTGTGTGTCACGTAGTTAGTTATTTGAATTAGAGTGTGTGTCACGTAGCAATCTCCAATTCTAACGTGGATTTCGCATTTCACTGTATCCATGCTACTTTTTAATACAAATTCATATGTATATGATGAACACCATGGTAGTGAGAAAACTTTTGGCTGGATTCAAACATATGACCTACAAAATAGCACAACAAACTGAGTCAATGTCAACTTTTCGAAACTTAGTATGGCACGAATTCGAAATAATTTCCCGTATGCCTGGTCCACGGTTCAAATCTTACAATGTACACCGAATTGAAACATCGATATTAAGTCTCGTACTATGTACATT